>NC_068363.1:51499829-51670175 GCF_020536995.1 Dreissena polymorpha | reverse complement strand
AACTGTCGCAATGTTGAACTACTTAAAGGCTTCTTTTGGGAAATGGTTCAGAGAATATCCATTATGATTATGAAAATACATTAATTCATTGTGCGGTAATGTTTTTTTCTGTAACACTATCACATAACAAATTCTTAAGAGGAATAAAATGGTTGTTGACCCGCTAATTTTTGAAAAAAAAATAAGCAACTCACCAGAAACTCAGCACTTCCTTTTTGAGGATTGACATTACAATGGTATTGTGTTTCGCTTGTTAATGTATTGGTAGGTGAACATTTTTTGCTTAGTTTATTAAATTGACGTCGACTGAAATTACCGTCGACATAATGCTTGTCTTTCAACTTATAAAAATATGAAAGCAAAAACACGTGCGTAGAAACACTATTTGTTTATCGATACCATAATTCTCAAAGCAAAAATAAATATAACTACATATTTTAACGTATTAGGTAATTAAGGCAAAAATATTTATTTCTAAAATGCTTTTTTAATGTATAAGATTGGAAAATCTTAACATTTGGCTCTAGCAGCCAAAGGCCGTAACGAAAGATGAACAAAACATTGCCAACTGATGTTGATTGTCAATGAAAGTCGCAATGTTGTTTCTACAAATGATATCAGATGGTACTATATGAAGCTTATTTGACTTATTTGCCACACAAATCCTTTACAGGTTTTTATAATGTATATGGAACACGGGTTGCAAGTGTTCAACGGCCTACTCAGCTCATGCGATGGTGATGAACAAGCAATACACTTGTATATGTAAATCACTGAAATCCCTTTAGACTGATGATATACAACACTAAAATAGACATGATTAAATGCATTTATATGAAAATGGAACAGTTGAAAAAAACAACAAATAACGTGAGAGCGTGTCGTCTTAAGGTTGCGTAATGAAAAGTAACGGAAAGAAGGTAAGTCGTCGTAAAGGGGTTAGTGCATTTGAACTAAAAATTACATGCAGCACATTTTACACAACACAACTACCAAAAAATATCAAAATCATGCTGGCAAATACTAAACACTAAACTTAACACTTTGGAGACAAAAAAATGTCAAAATATTTTTTGTAATTATTAAGTAAAAGAAAATGAGACATATGAAGACCACCTGAATGTTTTTTAATACATGTCAATACTGTAATCATTTGTAACTTTCATGTTACAGCGGGAGCAATTTATTTTAATTGTTATAATGATAGATCAGACCAAATAGGACTCAAGGTGGTGTTTTCTTGCTCTTCCGAACAATTATTCGATCGCCGTAAATTGGGATGTACGGGCGATGTGTAGTCATAGTCAGTGTGGAGGACAATGCCAGCATATATATTATATTTGTCCTCTACTCTGATTATATAGCATATATGTTTGGTCATAATCAGAGTAAAGGACAATGCCAGCACATATGTCTAGTCATAGTCAGAGTAGAGGACAATGCCAGCACACTATGTAGTCATAGTCAGAGTAGAGGACAATGCCAGCACAAATACGTAGTCATATTCAGAGTAGAGGGCAATGCAAGCACATATGTGTAGTCATACTCAGAGTAGAGGACAATGCCAGCACATATGTCTAGTCATAGTCAGAGTAGAGGACAATGCCAGCACACTATGTAGTCATAGTCAGAGTAGAGGACAATGCCAGCACAAATACGTAGTCATATTCAGAGTAGAGGGCAATGCAAGCACATATGTGTAGTCATATTCAGAGTAGAGGACAATGCCAGCACATATGTGTAGTCATAGTCAGAGTAGAGGACAATGCCAGCACAATATGTAGTCATAGTCAGAGTAGAGGACAATGCCAGCACAAATACGTAGTCATATTCAGAGTAGAGGACAATGCCAGCACATATGTGTAGTTATAATCAGAGTATAGGACAATGGCAGCACATATGTGTAGTCATAGTCAGAGTAGAGGACAATGCCAGCATATATGTGAAGTAATAATCAGAGTAGACGACAAAGCCAGCACATATATGTAGTCATAGTCAGAGTGGAGGACAATGCCAGCACATATGTGTAGTCATATTCAGAGTAGAGGACAATGCCAGCACATATGTGTAGTAATAATCAGAGTATAGGACAATGCCAGCACATATGTGTAGCCATAGTCAGAGTAGAGGACAATGCAAGCACATATGTGTAGTCATATTCAGAGTAGAGGACAATGCCAGCACATATGTGTAGTAATAATCAGAGTATAGGACAATGCCAGCACATATGTGTAGTCATAGTCAGAGTAGAGGACAATGCCAGCACATATGTGAAGTAATAATCAGAGTAGACGACAAAGCCAGCACATGTGTGTAGTCATACTCAGAGTAGAGGACAATACCAGCACATATGTTTAGTCAGAGTCAGAGTAGAGGACAATTCCAGCACATATGTGTAGTCAGAATAGAGGACAATGCCCGCACATATGTGTAGTCATAGTCAGAGTAGAGGACAATGTCAGCACATACTTGTATTCAAAAAAGAGGACAAAGCAAGCACATATGTGTAGTCATAGTCAGAGAAGAGGACAATGCATGCACATATTTGTAGTCATAGTAAGAGATGACAATGCCAGCACATATGAGTAGTCAAAATCAGAGTAGACGAAAAAGCCAGCACATATGTGTATTCATAATCAGATTAGAGGACAATGTCAGCACATATGTGTAGTCAGAGTTGAGGACAATTCCAGCACATGTGTGTAGTCATAGTCAGAGTGGAGGACAATGCCAGCACATATGTCTAGTCATAGTCAGAGTAGAAGACAATGCCAGCACATATGTCTAGTCATAGTCAGAGTAGAGGGCAATGACAGCACATATGTCTAGTCAGAGTTGAATACAATACCAGCACATATGTCTAGTCATAGTCAGAGTAGAAAACAATGACAGCACATATGTCTAGTCAGAGTTGAATACAATACCAGCACATATGTCTAGTCATAGTCAGAGTAGAAGAAAATGCCAGCACATATGTCTTGTCATAGTCAGAGTAGAAAACAATGACAGCACATATGTCTAGTCAGAGTAGAAGACAATGCCAGCACAAATGTCTAGTCATAGTCAGAGTAGAAGACAATGCCAGCACATATGTCTAGTCATAGTGAGAGTTGCAGACATTGCCGGCACATATGTCTAGTCATAGTCAGAGTAGAAGACAATGCCAGCACATATGTCTAGTGATAGTAAGAGTTGAAGACAATGCCGGCACATATGTCTAGTCATAGTCAGAGTAGAGGACAATGCCAGCACATATGTGTAATCATAGTCAGATTAGAGGACAGTGCCAGCATATATGTGTAGTCAAAATCAGAGTTGAGGACTAAACCAGCACATATGTGTTGTCATAATCAGAGTTGAGGACAATGTTAGCACATATGTGTAGTCATACTCAGAGTAGAGGACAGTGCCAGCACATATGTCTAGTCATAGTCAGAGTAGAGGACAATGTCAGCACATACTTGTATTCAAAAAAGAGGACAAAGCAAGCACATGTGTGTAGTCATATTCAGAGTAGAAGACAATGCCAGCACATATGTGTAGTCATAGTCAGAGTAGAAGACAATGCCAGCACATATGTGTAGTCATATTCAGAGTAGAGGACAATGCCAGCACATATGTGTAGTAATAATCAGAGTAGACGACAAAGCCAGCACATGTGTGTAGTCATAGTCAGAGTAGAGAACAATGCCAGCACATATGTCTAGTCATAGTCAGAGTAGAGGACAGTGCCAGCACATATGTCTAGTCATAGTCAGAGTAGAGGACAATGTCAGCACATACTTGTATTCAAAAAAGAGGACAAAGCAAGCACATGTGTGTAGTCATATTCAGAGTAGAAGACAATGCCAGCACATATGTGTAGTCATAGTCAGAGTAGAAGACAATGCCAGCACATGTGTCTAGTCATAGTCAGAGTAGAGGACAGTGCCAGCACATATGTCTAGTCATAGTCAGAGTAGAAGACAATGCCAGCACATGTGTCTAGTCATAGTCAGAGTAGAGGACAGTGCCAGCACATATGTCTAGTCATAGTCAGAGTAGAAGACAATGCCAGCACATGTGTCTAGTCATAGTCAGAGTAGAGGACAGTGCCAGCACATATGTCTAGTCATAGTCAGAGTAGAAGACAATGCCAGCACATGTGTCTAGTCATAGTCAGAGTAGAGGACAATGCCAGCACATGTGTCTAGTCATAGTCAGAGTAGAAGACAATGCCAGCACATGTGTGTAGTCATAGTCAGAGTAGAGAACAATGCCAGCATATATGTCTAATCATAGTGAGAGTTGAGACATTGCCGGCACATATGTCTAGTCATAGTCAGAGTAGAAGACAATGCCAGCACATATGTCTAGTGATAGTAAGAGTTGAAGACAATGCCAGCACATATGTCTAGTCATAGTGAGAGTTGCAGACATTGTCGGCACATATGTCTAGTCATAGTCAGAGTAGAAGACAATGCCAGCACATATGTCTAGTCAAAGTCAGAGTAGAGGACAATACCAGCACATATGTGTAGTCAGAGTAGAGGACAGTGCCAGCACATATGTGTAGTCAAAATCAGAGTTGAGGACTAAACCAGCACATATGTGTTGTCATAATCAGAGTTGAGGACAATGTTAGCACATATGTGTAGTCATAATCAGAGTTGAGGACAATGCCAGCACATATGTGTAGTCATAGACAGAGTAGAGGACAATGCCAGCACATATGTGCAGTCATAGTCAGAGTAGAGGACAATGTCAGCACGTATGTGTACTCATTATCAGAGTTGAGGACAATGTCAGCACATATGTGTAGTCATAATCAGAGTAGAGGACAATGTCAGCACATATGTGTAGTCATAATCAGAGTAGAAGACAATGCCAGCACATATGTCTAGTCATAGTCAGAGTAGATGACAAAGCCAGCACATATTTGTAGTCATAGTCAGAGTAGAGGACAATGCCAGCATATATGTTTGGTCATAATCAGAGTAAAGGACAATATCAGCACATATGTCTAGTCATAGTCAGAGTAGAGGGCAATGCCAGCACATATGTGTTGTCGTAGTCAGAGTAGAGGACAATGCCAGCACATATGTGTAGTCATAGTCAGAGTAGAAAACAATGCCAGCACATATGTCTAGTCATAGTCAGAGTAGAAGACAATTCCAGCACATATGTGTAGGCATAGTCAGAGTAGAGGACAATGTCAGCACATATGTGTAAGCATAGTCAGAGTTGAGGACAATACCAGCACATATGCCTAGTCAAAGTCAGAGGAGAGGACAATGCCAGCACATATATAAAGTCATAGTAAGAGTAGAAGACAATGCCAGCACATATGTGTAGTCATAGTCAGAGTTGAGGACAATGTCAGCACATGTGTGTATTCATAGTCAGAGTAGAGGACAATGCCAGCACATATGTTTATTCATAGTCAGAGTAGAGGACAATGTCAGCACATATGTTTAGTCATAGTCAGAGTAGAGGACAATGTCAGCACATATGTTTAGTCATAATCAGAGTAGAGGACAATGTCAGCACATATGTCTAGTCAGAGTAGAGGACAATGTCAGCACATATGTTTAGTCATAGTCAGAGTAGAGGACAAAGCCAGCACATATTTGTAGTCATAGTCAGAGTAGAGGACAAAGCCAGCACATATTTGTAGTCATAGTCAGAGTAGATGACAAAGCCAGCACATATTTGTAGTCATAGTCAGAGTAGAGGACAATACCCGCACATATGTCTAGTCATAGTCAGAGAAGAGGACAATGTCAGCAAATATGTGTAGTCATAGTCAGAGTAGAGGACAATGTCAGCAAATATGTCTAGTCATAGTCAGAGTAGAGGACAATACCCGCACATATGTCTAGTCATAGTCAGAGTAGAGGACAATGTCAGCACATATATGTAGTCATAATCAGAGTAGAGGGCAATGCCAGTACATATGTGTAGTCATAGTCAGAGTAGAGGACAATGCCTGCACATATGTGTAGACGTAGTCAGAGTAGAGGACAATGCCAGCACATATGTGTAGTCATAGTTAGAGTAAAAGACAATGCCAGCACATATGTGTAGTAATAGTCAGAGTAGAAGACAATGCCAGCTCATATGTGTAGTCATTGTCAGAGTAGAAGACAATGCCAGCACATATGTGTAGACGTAGTCATAGTAGAGAACAATTTCAGCACATATGTGTTGTCATAGTCAGAGTAGAAGACAATGCCGGCACATATGTGTATTCATTGTCAGAGTAGAGGGCAATGCCAGCACATATGTGTAGTCATAGTCAGAGTAGAGGACAATTCCAGCACATATGTGTATTCATAGTCAGAGTAGAGGACAATGCCAGCATATATGTGAAGTAATAATCAGAGTAGAAAACTCTGCCAGCACATATGTTTAGTCATAGTCAGAGAAGATGACAATGCCAGCACATATCTGTAGTCATAGTCAGAGTATAGGACAATGCCAGCACATATGTATAGTCATAGTTAGAGTAGGGGACATCGCCAACACATATATGTAGTCATAGTCAGAGTAAAAGACAATGCCAGCACAGATGTGTAGTCATTATCAGAGTAAAGGACAATGCCCGCACATACTTTAGTCAAAGTCAGAGAAGAGGACAATGCCGGCACATAACCGGATGGTTTTCTTTTTTGCGGCCGTTAGCCTCACATAAAGTCAATGATCTGTCAATGAATTTTAGTAAAAATAGCCCAGCCCGTCAAATATACATAAACATCGCAGCGGCACCATTAAGTCATCGGTCATTCGGTTTATACTTCACTACGATTTCATGTTATAACATGTAATTTAGACAAATATATCACCTATTACTATTTTATATGAAGTTTTACTTAAGAAGTCGTTGATGTGTTTTTGTACAAATTCATATGTTGATCGTTTTGCAACACATGTCTTTAGTATACCTTTAAAATGTTGTATGTTTCGGTAACAATTTAACTTCTAAGCTTTATAAAGCTTTGAAATGGCTTCAATCCTGTCATAACTTGAAGATTTAATCATCCATCGGATGGATGCGTAGAATCACAAAGATCTGCAAAATTGGTTCCATGTATGTTTTCAGTTTTTTTGCAAGTAATTATATAACCTTTTATTTGCCAATCCAAAACGTGTACGCCTCTTAAAAACACTTTTTAGTCTTTTAAAAACAAATCAAATATTCATCAATAACTAACGAACTTAGAGGCCCAACGTAATTAAGTCTAGTACGTTTCTTGGTCTTTGAGAAATTGTAAAAGCATCGTTGCATAATCTGTGTATTCCGTACCGGACTAATAAACCCAAGTTAATGAAACAAATAAAACAATATCAAACGACGAAGTTATTTGAATATAATATAGTATGTTGAATGCTAGAATATTCACATATTATCCACCGAAAACATTATTTTGGGGCATTACTATCTACCAAATGTATATCACAGTATATTTTTGCGATTGATTTGTTATGGGTATTCTGCTTAATATTATATTTTTGTTTACAATAACCATTGTCAAAAAAAAATCCAGAAACTGAAGAGGTGACATCTATATTAATCACCAAATTATGATTTTTTTATCAATAGTACAATAGTTAAATAGATCAAAGCAAAATCAAGAATGGCTTAAAAGCCGTTGATTCGTCAAAAGATAAATTTTAAATAATGTACAACATTTTCTTTGTTGAAAAGTACCTGCGATACAAATCTTAAACTTAAATGTGTATTTTTCTATAAAACATATTTATCTGCTTTTTGTCATTTACCGAATGACTTGTACTCTCTTCAAGAGCTTTGGTATAAATGTATGCATGAAGATAGTGGCTGATGACATTTAAAGTTCATTTTCTTCCATTTATACAGAAAACATAAAAAATATTTTTCTGTTGCATTTTAAAATGGTATACACTAGTACGCCTCCTTAAGTACACATGCAATATAATGTATGAACAAATATTATCAATCCTCAAACTTAACCCGTATTAAATAGGTTTTCCGATTTATGTTCAGTGTTTTGTAGTAAAATGTTTTGTTACTTTAAACAGTGTGTGCTTTTTGGCGTCGCTCTGGAGAGCGGCGACTGGTATGTAATGCATGTTTTTTCGCTTATGGGAGGAGAAGTTATTTTACGGATCAATGTATATATTTTTGTTTTAAGAATATCTTGCATAGTGGTGAGTTTTTGTGTAAATTAGTGTAAAAAAGTACTGCATTTGTGCCTATTACATTTATTACAACATTTATTGCAAATAATGCAAAGCTAATTGTTTTAATTAATAACTGATCCACAACTGATCACAGGGGAAAGATCACAGGGACTGGGAAAATACGCGAAACTTTCTGGTTTTGTGTTAAAACAAAACATAATCAAAATATATTTATTTTGTGGTTTTTCTAATTTGCTTATTTGGTGGAGAATCAATGAAGTACGATTTTTGACGACCTATCGCGCAAGCAAGTTCATTGGAAGGCGAAGTGGTACGAAAACGTTCAATGTATTAGTTTATTAATAGACATATAATAGCGATCGCTATACACAACTACACCAAATGGCAGTTCATAAATGATGTTAGCCGGAATAGCTCAGTTGGGAGAGCGTTAGACTGAAGTTGTTTACGCAACAATCATCTAAAGGCCCCCGGTTCAATCCCGGGTTCCGGCACGAATGGAATAGTTCGGCGGCTGACAATTTTTTTTCAGTCAGGTTATTAAATATAATAAAGCTTTATTTTATGTAGACATTTTAAAATCCATTTTACTACAATTGGACATTTTGATTAAAATCAACGGATGCCGCGTGGTGACAACGTTAATTAAAATTTCTTATATCACTTAAATATCTAATAAAAAATACACGTGTTTTTATATTAACAAATAAATGCAAACAACGCATCTATTATCCATGTATTTTTATGATTGTCTATCATAGGCCCTAATTACTATCCCTACCACATATAGAGCGCGAAGCGCGACACGTATAATTGATTGTAACAATGAGTTGCGATAAAGGAAGCAGCCGCTTATCAAGGAGGAGCTGTGTACCAGCAACCCGTTTCCCTAGAGTCAAGCACTCCTCGGAGTTTTTTAAAGAACCACATATAGAGCGCGAAGCGCGACACGTATTACTATCCAGGTGGTATGGGCCTTTTAGCATTATGCGACCATTACATCCATAGTTATCTTTCTTAGAATTTGGGAAATTTTGAAATCGTTGTTCGAAGTCCAAAATTTTCATCCGATTGTTCCCAAACTTGCACAGGTTTTAATTATCAATGAGGACCCAACCCAAAATCTCTATATGAGCAATATCAGACCATAAGTCCAGAATTATGTCTCTTTGAATTTAAAAATAGAAGTGAAAAACTGCTTGGTTAGGTTATTATGTCAACATTTTTCATCCGATTCTTTCCAAACCTACAGTGTCTTCATATCAATGAGCATTTGAACCATATTTAAAATGAGAAACATCGGGACAATAAGTCCAGAATTTTTTCTATTAAATTTTACAAAATAAACAATTTCCACTTGTTGAAAGATTTCACAACTTTCGCCTGAATCATTCCAAACTTGTTAAGTGTTGTTATAAGTATTACTCGAACCCTATTGAAAATGATGAATATCGGAGCAATAAATCTATTATGATCTTTTACTGAATTTCAAAGTATTGTGAAATGCAGCTTCTTTATGCAATTTACAGTTTTCATTCAATTTTGTTTTCAAAATTTTACAGTGTTTTCATATCAATGAGTACTCAACCCCTATCGTAAATGAGCAACGTAAGAATAAGTTCAGAATCATCTCCCCTTGAAGTTGAGAAAAATATGAAATTACGCTTACAAGATGAAGCAGATTTTTTTTAAACTACACAGTTCTGTTCCTTTAATGAAAACTGCACACGGATGCCAGTAAAAAAAGGAAACCAATGTAAATAAAATGAACTATGAAATAGTTGGGGGTTACAACACAAAATCATAGATAATCGTTATTTGGGGGTTATAACACAACATCATAAATAATGGTTATTTGGGGGTTTTAACACAAAATTATAGATAATGGTTATACCAGTATCTTTTTCTATTTTGTTTAAAAGATTCGGCCAATGTATTAATATTAACAGCAGAAAAAAAATCGTTCCATGTAACTTCATTGAGTGCCTTTTACACTGAAATTCCCGACGCCCTTTGATGCTTTGCATCAATACTTATCTTGTTATTTTCTGAAATGCATTCTGAACATCTGTCTCGCGAACAGCAGCTCGTATCGTATATCCACTTTGTTAAATCTGTCCTAATACTGCCAAGACAAAGGAGTACATTGAATATAAACTATACACGTGTTTGCTAATTTAAGAAAACTTAAACAACGTTGATCGCTTGAGCCCTGTGTACAATTAGACAAGCAAACTTCGGGTATCGACATGCAATGGTTTAACCGGAATTAATTGTGGTAATTGTAGCGTCCTCATAGTAGCTAATGAGGACAAACAGTTCCCGATTGAATACTCACATTTGCCCATCGTCAGTTGTTGATTGTGTCACCAATAAAATAACCCAGCCTTTTTAGCGCTATGAGAAAGCAAAAGGAGTGAACTCGGGAGTTATTCAATGAATAAGAAATTTAAGGAGTTGGCCTTGTGGTTGGGCAAATGAAATCCTGACATTCATGAGTTATATTGCACTTATATACGGAAGAGAATAATGATGTGTAAAGAACATACATATGGAAAAATAAAATCAGAAAACTCTGCAATGTTATTTTAGTGAATAAATCATAATTATTTCACAAAAAAGTTGTTACTTAGTAACATCAGACTATCCAGTAACATAATACTTAATACCTTGCTCTGATGGATATGTGTAGTTTATATATTATATATATCATTTTGATGTACCTTTGTTTCTGATAATCTAAATTTTTAATTCGATGTTCATGTTGATTTATATTTATATAATAACTTGCTTTTTCTTCAATTTACTTTTTCTGGTACACACGTTTTCTGCGTATTTGAAGAACGACTCTCATTTTCAACATATGTAGATTAATGTAATTACCACTTATTTCCAACATAGCAACCATGTTGTAAGAGTTATGGTTTTAATATGTTTGCATCAATCTGTAATTTGCCATACATTATTTTAATTTTTTTAGTTCAAACTTTTTTCTCAAGCATATACAGGACCTTATATGAGTTGTCATTTCATACCATATTTTGTAAAAATGCGTTCAGAAAAAATGTTAGAAATGGAGTTTTTAGAGAGCTTTATAGCGAATTTCTTGGTCAAATTTGACGAAAAATGGTAAAATATCAAAAAGATGCTGATACTTTTTCCAGTTGTTTCTGAAGTAACATCATTCGACGTTACTGACGTCATTGAATTTGTCAATCAAAGCCTGTTTAACCCATGAAAAACCCTACTTGCTGTCTTATTCAAGTTTTATAAAAGTTTAATACATGGAGATTATACGATTTTGTCAAATATTTATGAATTTATATAAAATGTGTAAAAAAAACTTATTATACATATACAATGTATTTCAATATAAATTAAAATAAAAGTTTAAAAGATGTGTCGAAAAATGCGAAATAAGCCAGATATTAAATCTGAAATCGAAAATGTCTGTACAGTCGAATTGTTGTTATTCGAAACTCTTCAGTCTGGGTTTTTCCAATCTTTGAGCACGCTCGGTAGGTACAAACAAAAGCATTACTAGCATATTTTAAAAGAGAGTTAATCAATAATTTCTCTTATCGCTGAATAGTTAACACCACTTTTTCTGCAAAAACGTTCGTAATAGTTGATAAAAATTACCATGATTTAATCATTTTTCTTTAGATGAACTAAACTCGATCGTGTTTAATTTGTAAGAATATTATGAACAGAACAGAACATACTTTTATTACACATAAACTTTACAGTTTCTAGTGTTAAGCAAAACAATAATACAAAATACATGAATATAGTAAGTGGATTTAGCAGAAATGTTATAACGTTTATTATGTAACACGATAAACGGTCATGCTGCGTGTACATGTAAACAGCTTCGGTCACGTAACTTTGTCATTGCATAAACTGTGCGTAGGCCTCGGTATACAGTTTTGATGGAAGTGTGTCAACAAAACTACCAAGGCATTGACTCCATCGTATATATATTATACTATTCAAATATATTTAAAAGCATACAGACAAGTACCAAACAACAAAAACCTTAGTATCCTCAGTCCATTCGTAGTACTAGAACTAATATATCGTTCAATATCAGTTAGATATTTAAATGTCTATTGATATAGCTCTATTGTGATTCTTTTTTTAAATCTTATCTGAAAATTAAGAAAATTATTCGCAAAAATAATCCGACTAAGACCTTAACATTAGAAGGCACATCACTAACGAGCTTTACCATACATGACTTTTATTTGCTATATCTATAAAGCATGCCGAAAAAAACAAAAACATGCAAACTGTTTTTCAGAAGAAATATTGCATATGTCAAGCCGTTTGTATAGGTCCCGTCACAGCTGACAAAGTCTGTTTTTCATGTCTTTTAAAGGGGCCTTTTCACAGATTGTGGCATGTTTTGAAGATTGTCATTAAATGCTATATATTGATAAATGTAAACATTAACATTTAAAAGCTCCAGTAAAAAATCAAACATAAAATTTAAATAGGAAAAAAAGTAGTCCGCAACGGGCTCGAACCAGTGACCCCCGGAATCCTGAAGCAAAAATGCATTAGCCAACTGACCTATCCTGCCAATCATACATAAGATGCGTATTTTATACGCTATATAAGCAATCTTCGTAATTTCACAAATTTAAACAACAACAACAGTACTCTCCTCATTATTCAATCGTTTCGCGTTGCAACGCTTTATAATTTTTAGGTTTTTAAATCGTCAAAAGATGCATATAATGGATATATAAGACCATGCCACATGTTCAGTAATAATGTTTCCTCACAAATATCATAACTAAACCGAAAATTTGCGAATCTGAAAGAACTTTTTTCAATTTTGTCAATTTACCAAACCATGAAAAGATCCCTTTAAGGATGTTAGCTAATGGACCCATTCGTACGTCTAAACGGTGTATTTGGACTTTATTCCTGTATTAAGCGTTTGACATACAATGATACACGTATATCAGTATTAGATTTGTAATGTGTAATTATTAATAATAATAGTTATAACAACAAAATCTTTGAATTTTGACGTTTCCTAAAAGAAACACTTATGTCGTTTAAATACTTGTCATCTACTACTGAATCGACGTTACTGGTCAATTCTGTATTAATGACAATGATTGTTCCTCCCGCGCGCGCTCATATATCGGAAAAACCCACAGCGCGCGAGTTCCGAATTAAATCTATTCGCCAGCATGTATATCATGCATGTACGATGTGAATTTAATTTAGTTTTACGAATCATTTTAATTTCCTGCAACGAAATTCATATTCAAACGACACACGAACACTAACTCTGATCCTTAAAGGGATCTTTTCACGCTTTGGTAAATTGACAAAATTGAAAAAAGTTGTTTCAGATTCGTAAGTTTTCGTTTTAGTTATGATATTTGTGAGGAAACAGTAATACTGAACATTAACCATGCTCTAATATAGCCATTATATGCATCTTTTGACGATTTTAAAACCTAAAAATTATAAAGCGTTGCAACGCGAAACGATTGCATAATTTGGAGAGTTCTGTTTTTGTCGTTAAATTTTGTGAAACTACGAAGATTGCTTTTATAAGGTATAAAATACGTCAAGAATGTGTACTCGGCGGAATAGCTCAGTAGGCTAAAGCGTTTTTACTTCAGGACTCTGGCAGGACTCCAGGGGTCACTGGTTCGAAACCTGCTCCGGGCAATGTTCTATTCTTTTTTTTTATTTTTTTCTTGATTTTTTACTGGAGCTTTTATGATCCAATGTTTACATTTATCAATATAAAGCATTTAATGAATAAGTTAAAAAAATGCCAAAATCTGTGAAAAGGCCCCTTTAAAAAAGGCGAATGCTTCGGTTATTGTAGGAAAAAATGTACGAAATATCTTCGTCACAATCGGCTCGGGGCTCTTTGTCTGTCTTGGCTGCATTTAATGAAATTCGTCTTTAATGTATAATTGTTCTTGCCTTTTGTGTGTTATTGTAAAATATTTGAATTAATATCTTACAATTTAACACATATAAAAATCGTATAATCTCCCTTTAAAATCAGCGTTTCTTATGGCAATAGCCAAACTTCAACGCTAGATGTGGTCTGGTAACTTTGATTTAATGAGATGAAACATGCTCTTTTTTATTTTATTTTTTGTGGGACAATATATTCCATTTAGGTTGCCCGCGACGCTATTCGAACATTTACAAGAAACCGTGAGATTTGCTTCGGGCAGCGTCGAAAGCATGATGTAGTTTTCATAAGTAAGCATTCTAGTTTAAATTAGCGGTACAGCGCGGATGACGTGCTGCACTTAGTTGTTCAGCAAGAGCAAAAAAGAAAAGAGTGCGTGCCAAAATGAAATATAATGCGGAGCAATACATAACTAAATGGAACTACATCAAGGAAAGAATGGGGTTTCCTATGATTTTGAAGTAGCCCGTTATCTAAAATAATAGCGCGCGGACCTAATAGAAAGCCGAGACAAGTACGCTCATAATTATGCAAATTAACGTACCCGAATGAATACGATCCTTACTCGAGATCATCCGTAAAACGAAACAAGATGACATCAAAAATGAGTTTAAGATGCTTAATGGTACTTTTTATAAGAGATCGATAATGCTCAATAATCTTTAATCATTATACGCGGATGATTTCTTAGAGGAAATAAAGATGGTTGATCCAGTCATATTTTAGACTCGGTCAGTTGATAAAAAGGCGTCTAGTGTCTACAAAAAGTATTGCACGAACATGTATTAATACCATTCATGTGTTCATGTTATTATCCGTTACCTAATAACTAGTTATGGCGTCAGGCGCCCGTTTTGAATGGCTCTTTCAAAGTCGCAACAATACATATGTCCGGCGATATTATGTGTTTTCAAATACATATTCAGATATTGTGCAGTGTGAAAAATTGACAAGCAACGGCTGGTTACCCCCAAACTCCTATGACAGATGAATAGACACAAAGAACTGCGTTACTGTTCGTCTATTCAACTGCTTAATTATGTGTAACAGATTTACTTGATCCTGTAATTGACGACACACATATTTACACTTATTTTAAGAAGTCGCAAAGATCTTTTTTCCCTATCAATATGTTATATTTCCTCGTCAATAGGTGTGTGTGGGTCGAGAGCATCCCACTCCACACCGTACATAGTTAAGAAACAATCTATGCGTATTATAACACATTTCATACGTAATACAAACAAAAGCTTAAACATTGCAATATAAACAAATAGTGTTATAAATAAAGAATTGATGTAAGTCCACTTGTATTTGCATGGCCCAATATAAAAGAATGCAGATATTAAGACAGTTCGAAATGTGATTACATCGAGAAAACAATTTTTTGCTTAACTGATTGACATGACTACATTCCCAAAATATATGTTGAATAGTTTCACATTCAGTTTTACAAAAGGTGCAGTTGGCTGTAGTGGCTTATTCAGTTTTAAATAGAAAGGAGTTTGTCCCTAATATTCTATGTATAAGTCCATATTGAAACCACTGTAAATTTGTATCCCGTGTTATACGGAAAGGCATATCAAAAATATGTCGCCATTCATGTCTTTCAATATAAATTCAATTAAAATATTCAACCATTTAGCTATGCACACTGGCGATGACTCGTTCTTTGAAATTGTATCGTACATAGGTATTTACTAGGATGGACCGTATACTAGTCGGGATGAAATGTTTCATAAGACTAGTGTCTTTGGAGCTTCTGTCTTTAATGAACCTTGCCACTGCGTTAGCAATACCAAGGGTAATTTGGATCAAAGTCATTTACTTAACAAAACTCATCGTAATTGTAAAAGGTTAAAGTTTCAATATTTTGCATTAAGTCCTCAACAAAATGAACGACTTTTCGAACCATGATTTAAAAATACACTGTTGTTACCAATTGTTATGTCTGGGTTATAGGATACAGGATATTGAAGCAGAAGCTTATTTTCAAGTGTTTTTTTTTACAAAGTTAAACAAATTACTTCAATATATCTTTCCAAAATTCATGTTGTATCCTATTAATAAAATTTCGGGAAAGTGGCTTCTACAGTTGTATAATTTATTAAAGTAAATCATTGTATTAGCAATATTTATCTATTTTGCATTTCCTACGACAATTATACGGATTCATGAGCATTTAAGACAACTAACAAATAAAAAATATATGTCATTTTTAAACATCCTTCTATGATTCTTTTATTACATCATTTTTAATTAATCGTGATTTCCCATTCCACACAAAATAAAATAAAAAGTTCATTGATCTCTGCTAACAATTTATGTGGTGGATTAGGCAAGGGAACAAACAGATGATTGAACATTGGTAAAGCTAGAGTTTTGATTACTTGAATTCTCGCTATCGGTGTTACAATCCTTATATACCAGTTTAATAAAGATTTTATTTTGATTATTTAGATCTTTCCCATGGCAGTACACTTTATAGTTATAACAATCACACATATATACATTTGCATTAACATCCGTGTTTGCCCTTTCAAATTATTCGTTCTCAATTTCAGACAGATGTAATAAAATACGACTTGTTCCTCTTTTAAACGAGAACATTAAATACTAGAGTCACGTTCGCAAGCCATGGAAGTTCTTTATACCAAGTAAAAAACCTTCTATGACAGATTATTTTCGTAAATTCTGTTCACGTACGTGATTTTTGAAACATCACAAACGCCTAACTGCTTTATTTCTTTATATAAAACGGACAGAGTTGGACTTTGTCTGCCTGATAGCAGTCACGGCGGTAGCTGCACACAAGCTCGTCGGAAGGCAACCGTAAATAGTTTAATACAACTTAAAAGTTTACATTCACTACGTCTTGTTTTTCGGGGACAGGATGTCAAAGACACGAGGACCGGCCTATGTCTGAACATAAGATGGTGTTTTTTTTGGATTGTTTCTTCAAAAGCACCTTCTGATCGACCGTGACTTTAGACGCCCAGGAACGAACGGACGGTATATGTGCAGTTATCGTCAAATTATCCGCCAAAATATATCGCCTTGCGTGCACTCATCGTGTTTTAATGAATTTATATGAGTTAATTCACAATAATACAACATGACCAGTCCCTTTTACATATCCATCACGTGGGGAAAAAACAGTCATGTATTATTGAAATATACACAATGCTTTGATATTGTACACTTCTTTGCATTTTAAAACTTATTTTCTGCGGAAATATTGTTAAAGAATTTATAAATACACGAGATAGTTTATGCCATCGTTACATAAGTATCTCTACTGCGTAATTGTACCGATATTATATATATATATATATATATATATATATATATATATATATATATATATATATATATATATATATATATATATATATATATATATATATATATATATATATATATATATATATATATATATATATATGTGTGTATGGTGTGTGTGTTATTAAAATGTGATTCTTTTTTATCAATAGATGGCCACAACCTATACCTATATAGTTAAGAAACCTATTCAGTACATTTCTTTGCGAATATGTTTGTTTAGTTTACTGATATCGAATTCATGTTATCAATTTACTTTCAAGCATTTTCAAACACTGAAAAGGATTCGTTTCTGTTAAAAAAAAATACTTGATTTCTTCATCATAAGGATAACAGGCTTTCAGTAAAGACGTCCTAAAAAGGAAGTCTTCATATCTGGTTGAAGTGTAGTAAGTACATGCCGTTATGTAAAACAGTGTAATCTCAATAGATAACGTATGGTGATTATGTTCCGTCCACGGTTTTCTTATAGTTGACACATACTCATATTTTCGCCACTTATCGAACATATTGGTGGACATGCCGAAATTTTATCAGCATATTCAATCAATTGCATTCAAGGAAATAATTCCAGTCGACAACATGCTTTCAGATATATATGTTAAGTCGAACAATTTAACATAAGGACCAAGGTTGCTATATATATCTTACCTGTGTAATGGGAAATGGCAAGTTTCGAACACAGCGGCAGGATTTGAACAACACATGTCGCATTTAAACAGATGTGTGCTATGTAGTTTCAGAGAAACATGTTGTTTATTTGCATCCCTGGCCGGGGTAAACTTTGACACACCAAAGGAGTTTGAAATTCTATCCATAAAGGTATTCTTATGTCTATCAAATAAAATAAAAAATATACCCTATATAGTATATAGACAACAGAAAGGAAACGCAGCAGACCCCGGCCCCGCCCATTTTCCAGTAAACAATGGAAATAACTGGAAAGACAGGATACCCTACATCGACCCATGGTCGAATACTCAAGAGGCCGGTGAAAGAAACTTGGTACACTGCTTACCGTGAACTACCTTCCTCTAAATTCAAAATTATTCAACACTCCGCTCATCGTCGAATCCATGCGTGTTGTTCGATAACAAAAACAGAGAAGTAGTCAGTTTTACATATAACTTGACATTTAACACGGAGAAAACATACTAAATCGCTATGCGTAGACTGGCCATGATAAAATACCACTCGCTTGGAAATTTTCCAATTTTTTTGGCATAGCTGTTTAACGTCACTTTTGACCTTAGATGACCTTCATTCATGAAAGGTCCCAAATAAATAAATCCGAATTGTGCATTGGCTAATAATACAAAAATCACCGTAAACATTGGATGCATATCATTTGAACTGAAATATGAATATATTGTAAATTGCATGTAAATTACAATAAATTAAAAACTGTCATGATACAAAACATTCTCTAAACATTACATGGAAACGTTTCTTCTGAGTATACGAAGCAGTATAGCATTAATCACATGTCTCTAAAGAAGCTATTGTTGACATGCCGTAGCGGTTACACTAAACACTACAAAAACAGGCTTGTTTGCACTTTACTGGTACGCAGTTGTACACCACTATCGACAAAGCGGGGGTTTGAGGGCGGTAGCCCCCGATACTCAGGAAATATATAGGTGTTGGAAATATATATGTCTTAGATTTATTCTTATCCATATTTGCGTTTATTAGTGAAAATATGTTTTTTTGTACTTTGTTTTGTTTTGTTTTGCAAAAAAATCATATCACTATGATGCTTGCAGTTTTGAGTCTTGTTTATGTTAACATTCTACTTACATCTTTACACATTATAACACATTATCTTTTATTTCATTCCATCATTATGTTCATAGTATTTCAATGGCGAATGTGTTTTCTTTTCTTATTGAAACTAATGTATTACTCGTTCAATAATTAAAACCTAGTCATTACAATACTTATTGACAATAAAACATACAATTTCACCTCTTCTTGTTTTTCATTTCTTATTTGTTAATACAGTGAAATATATTATCCTATTATCACTCACTACCTTTATTAAAATACATGGTCGCTTCATTCCGTCTCCTTTCACTGGTCGCAAACATTACAACATCAACGCCGTATATCTTTTTAAAGATATTTCTTGTTTCAAATTTCCCGCTTCATGATCATTGGGTTACGTGCCCTTTGTTTATGTCTTCACAACAACAACAACAACATCTTCGAATAAAATAAACATTTAAAAACAAACACATAATATTGATATATAGGAATATTTATTATATGTATTATAGCATATAGAATAAAGAATATATATCTTACTGTTTTGTTATCGTTCCATTAACAGTTATCGTTCAATTAACATTTTACAAACACATTATTTTTCAATTGTCTCGTTCACATTTATGTACTGCTTAAACATTGAGAAAATAACATAATGACATTAAAATCATATACATTCACACTTTAATATAATTTGTCTTTAAAATACATGGTTAAATAAAATTAAAATGATATAACAAAGAGATTATAGGATGATATTCTTCCTTTAAACATACGTATTCCATAATTAAAGGCTTCTGATCAATATCCTATAAAAGATAACACGTAATATACAATATATAAAAATTGTGAAACTTATATAAACTCTTGGCATCGTATCGTTTTTAAAGAAAAATAACCAATTGTCTATACGGTATATTTAATGCGACATTTCACATAAAATCATGATTAAAGTGATCTCTTAACGTTAAGGTAAATTGACTAAATAAAAAAAATGTTCCAGTTTCGCAAATTTTCGTTTTAGTAATGATTTATATGAGGAAACAGTAATATGAACATTTATGCTCTACAATAGCCATTATATGCATATTTTGACGATTTAAAAACCTGAAAATTATAAAGCGTTGCAACGCGAAACGATTTAATAATTTGGAGAATTTTGATGTTGTCGTTTAAATGTTGTGACATTACGAGGATTGCTTATATAAATTATAAAATACAGCATTTTTGGTATTTGCACAGTGGCCTAGTGGTATAAGAGATTGGGGTCAGTGGTTCGAGCCCAGTTGAGGGTTACTTTTTTCACGCTAAAATTTTATTCTTGTTTTTAGTAGAGCTTTTTTACATCCAATCTTTACATTTATCAATATAAAGCATTTAATGACAAACTTAAATACATGCCAAAATCTTTGAAAAGGCCCCTTTAAAGCCGATGTCACCGCCTTTGAACCGTCAATTCAAATTATTGGTGTTTTTAGCCCGTTGAATGGACACGCATCCCAGAATGAACCGCAAAACATGAAGTGTGAATAATCATCAAGCACAAGTAAATAAAAAAAGAGAATAGAGAATATAAGTTAAATTTATTTAATATTTAATTATTCAATGGTAGAGAAAGTACAACTTGTGAGGCAGGATGAAGAGAGTATTTTGAATTATTTTGAACATTTCCAGAAGGCCGATGGCCAAAGTGGACACCTTTTAGTTCTTGCATAAGTAATCATGAGTAATCAATGTTGCTAAACATTATAAATACTACATACATGAATAATATCAATAAATCATGTGCAGTGTGCATTAAACGTAAGGATATGATCATAAAGATGATATCAACGACACTAGATATTTGGCATATTAGGGAAAAGCTATGTTAAAATGTCATCAAAGTGGCATGTATGCACGATTGTTCCACCAACCTCGTCAACATTCCATCTTCGATAGAGTTTGTGATAAGTGTTTGGACCTGCGGAATAATGTGAACCTGTAGCTGAATATATTCTTCAACTCATGGACCACCTCTTTTTATGCACGACTGTGTTTACGGGTTTTAATTGTAGAGTTCCATACCTGTTTTGTGAACTACGATCATCCATTTTGTTGTTTATGACAGAGAGGCAGCGAAGAATGAACAGAGAGGCAGCATTTGACAGAAAGGCCACCGATAAGCATCTACACCGTGAATATGGAAACAGTGTGTTCGAAAAGCTAACCGCTAGTATAATGTGGAAACATTGTGTTTTAGAAGCTAGACACGAGTAGGTACTTACAATTGAAATGGTGATCTTCCTTTCTTACAGAATATACTTACACTGTAAAACAATTAAGCATTGTTTTTATTTAATAATGCTTTGAATGTTTATTGTTTTTTTCTTTTTAGATGTTTATAAATTAAATGCTTGCGAGAAAAGAACTTGTTATTGTAAAAAATGCAGGCGGTTTGATTTAAATATTTCTCTCCAAAATATCAGTTTGTGATAACGTTGCACATTTTTGTTAGTAGCAACAGCGTTAATTTTTAAGTAATTGTTATAAATCATACAAATAACTAATTTGCGCTCGTTTTTGTGTGTAATTATATCTACAGTTAGGTCATCATTTACATATGAATGACTTTGTGTGTTGAAAAAACATATACAGATTCGTTCACTTCTATTTGCTTCTTTCACCCATTTATGCCTAGCGTCTAGAAAAAAGGCCTTGGCAAACAGCGTAGACCCTGATGACACGCCGCATTATGACACGCCGCACAATGCGGCGTCTCATCGGGGTCTGCGGAGAGTCCACTAGGCATAAATGGGTAAGGTGTTTCCATAATAAACTCCCGTGTTATTTTTTTATGTCGGTTGATGTTGTTATACATCGTAGAGTGTATTTGACGGTATCAAGCTTCCTGTTGCACAGTCCGATTTACGTCGTTTTTCTGTACAAGCTGACACTTAATTCAAGATTTTAGGTATACTAATTATTAATGTACATGTGTATTTTCGATTGATGGCTGTTGAAAAGGAAAGAAAACTATACCGGTACGTGCATAATGAGAAGGAATCCGAATGTTATAATTCAAAAAGTAATGCGTAACGTGCTGACGAAATATTTTCTTGACAAAAGATCAGTCTTAAAAGAGTAGTACGTTCTCCTTGAAAATTTATTGTCGCATAACACTATATTTAAATTTATACATATACTAATATTTGCATAATAATATTATAAATACACCGCAATTGTTTTATCAATAAAAAGGTTCGTGTTATCCCTTAAGTTAACATTTCTTATTCGAATTTGAACCTACTGAAGATGGCGAAAGCAAGATGCTATTCTTGTTTAATAAAACAAAATGGATATATATACATATATATATATATATATATATATATATATATATATATATATATATATATATATATATATATATATATATATATATATATATATATATATATATATATAGTCTGATAGTTTGATATTATAAAATGTTTTAATTTCAATTTAAAAAAACCCTGTTAACAAGTTCATTACATAAAAAGGCGCACGTTAGGAATTATATCACATTTAAATCAATTTTCAGCCATCACGTCATTATAATAACACCTGATTATTCCATTAATAGGAATATGACATTGACACGTCTAGCGGTTGACGAGGTTAATTATACAGGTGGTTTTCTGTATAGTATTGTGTGGCGCGCATGACATAGGATTATTGGAATGCTAGAGTTAACCAGTGTGTGAAATAGGTTCAACGAATATGTTTATATAAGTAAGGCACCCTTTCTGACGTCAAAGATATTTATACTTATTTTTTAATGTTTCGCCAAACTGTATTCAAATGACTCGCTTCCAATCACGTTCATTGACTCAGTCGAAATTAATTCAAAAATACTTATTAATGAATATGTGTTCGTTTATTGAAAATCCTCCATCACAATCGTAAAAATCGTCAAAAAAAATAATACAGCATTTAGGATATATTATATCAAAAATAAAATGACAAGGACGTTTGTCATGTTCAGTTTTTAGAGGTAATTAGAAAGTTATTTATAGCGGGCAATCGAACTCTGCAATCTGTATAATGAAAAAGGTGCTGAAGCGCTAGAACACATATGACAAAGAAGATGAGAGTTATTTATATAACACCATTGATTCTGAATATCACGATGATAGGGCGAATACCACAACTTTTCCGCTCACCGTCGAAATTTTATACTTCTGACAAGAGCACCGTATCGTTCTGTCAAAAACATGGCCGCAACCTTTTTGGCGAGTACAGAAATGAAAGAAAAAAAACGAGATAGAAGGTAAGTTGATAATAAAAAGATATTCCATCGAACGAAGTATACACTTTACATATAATTGCCGTTTACCGCATCAAAATTGAGTCGCTATTAACTTCAAAACTTTGAAAACAATTTGAGCATGTCTTGAAAGAAGTGACTTTCATGACGCGAAAAATCGTATTTTTTGCAGATTTTAAACATTTTAAATGAAATATTTTTTTGTTAAACGGTATTTTATGGTAGAAGAATCAATTTACAACACATTATGACATGCTTTATTGAATATAACTGTGATTTTTACATTTACACGTGTAAGCAAGTATGCACCGCTCAACACTGACATTATAGAAATAAGGACACCGCTCAACAATGTCCGAAAAGGCACCGAATCTTTATGATTTTTTGGCACCGCTTTATTCTGATATTTTTTCTTTCAGATGGAAGAGACGTTCCAATTTATGTTTAAACAAACCAAAAAACAAGAAAAGGAGACTTTTTCCTCCCGGTGCTGCATATGATACCAGCGCATCTCGAGGCGACCGTCAACCGGCATGTACCAGCTCCACGTATGTCACATTGACACCAACTGATCAGTGCCGCCCAGCCTTCCATGACAATAGTGTTAATGCTCCACACAAACGGAAAACCAAGAAAGCAAGATCATCAAGAAAGAAATTATTTGAAAATAGCAGTTTAGAAAACATGACTGAAAAAGTGACACATCTATTACCAGGTTTCCTTCAAAAATTACACTCGGCAAATTTATGATTTGACTTGTGTAACTTTATCAATTTGGTATGTAACAACAAGTTTCCGCTGACAAATATTGCTCTGCTATTGTTTCTGGATGCTGTCAGGTGGTACGGTCTACCGATAACCTCAATGATGACATACAAAGAAGACACCATGAAATTCTGAAGAGTTGTGTATAGATTATTTCACGGAAAAGTGCTAAGATTCATGTTTGGGGTCATAATTGTTAACAAATATAAGCACACTATTTATTAAAACAATGTCAAATAATGGCTTCATACTGAATCACGATGGTAAACAAGTGTACAAGCGGTTTCAAAGCAATATTACAATGTACTTTGAACATATTTGGGTTTCAATTTATCTATTTTAATACTTGACGGAAATAACTATATATGATTCGAACCCTTTACATCTCGTTAAAACGGACCGCGCTGTAATGTCTTATCTATGGAGACGTTCACTCACACGCTTCTATTGACAGTCTCAAAAAAATTGTTTTTTATACTTGTAACCCATTTTTTTCTGATATAAATAGTCGAGAGCATATTTGGTATATACCTTTGGTTTTGGCCACAAACACCAAAGTCATATTTCAGTAAATGTAACCAATGAACCATCACAATGCACACTCTATAGATAACTAAATTTATGATTTCTTTCGGTTAGTTTTACACTAACATTTGCCTATACCTTTCCATAATCGTAGCTTGACATCTTTTCATTTACGGATTATGAATCTGAAATCAATAAAAATAAGAGCACCGCCTTGCGGGTGCAGACCGCTCATCTATTTTCTTTTTAAAGGTGAAGGGACTCTAATTTTCAATCACAAAGGAGGGAGGGGTGGAGTGAAGAGGGGTGGAGTGAAGAGGGGTGTATAGTGTGGGGTTATGGACATTTATTACATTATCTTCCAAAAAAGGGAAAAAAAATAAAATCGGGGGGGGGGGGGGTGGGGGGTGATTTGTTGGGTGTGATGGTTGGACGGTATTTCAAACTTAACCATTTAAAAAAAAATTGGGGGAGGGGGGGGTGGGGTATAGTGTGAGGGTGTGGTGGTTATTTGTGAGATGATCTTAAAAAAAAAAAAATTGGGGGGGGTTGGGTGGGGTGGGGGGGGGGGGGGTATAGTGTGAGGGTGTGGTGGTCATTTGTGAGACGATCTTAAAAAAAAAATTAGGGGGGGAAGTGGGGAGGGGGGGAGGGGGGGAGGGGGGGGGAGGGCACGGGGGATGGTTTGGGTGGAGTCTATTGTGGTATGTCAGGTAAGAGTAGTTTTGTCAAAGTATCAATCAAATCTAATCATAAATAAAGAAGTTATGGCAATTTTAGCAAAATTTAATCATTTGACCTTGAGAGTCAAGGTCATTCAAAGGTCAAGGTAAAATTCAACTTGCCAGGTACAGTAACCTCATGATAGCATGAAAGTATTTGAAGTTTGAAAGCAATAGCCTTGATACTTAAGAAGTAAAGTGGATCGAAACACAAAATTTAACCATATATTCAAAGTTACTAAGTCAAAAAAGGGCCATAATTCCATAACAATGACAACCAGAGTTATGCAACTTGTCCTTTTACTGTACCCTAATGATAGTTTGAGAGTGTTCCAAGTATGAAAGCAATATGTATGATACTTTAGGGGTAAAGTGGACCAAAACACAAATCTTAAAATTTTCAATTTTCTAAGTATAAAGGGCCCATTTTTCCGTCCAAATGCCAGTCAGAATTACATAACTTTGCCTGCACGGTCCCCTTATGATAATAAGTAAGTGTTGCAAGTATGAAAGCAATAGCTTTGATACTTAAGGAATAAAATGGACCTAAACACAAAACTTAAACAAAATTTTCAATTTTCTTAGTATAAAAAGGGCACATAATTCTGTCAAAATGCACGCCAGAGTTATCTAACTTTGCCTGCCCAGTCCCCTCATGATAGTAAGTAAGTGTACCAAGTTTGAATGCAATAGCATTGATACTTTCTGAGAAAAGTGGACCTAAACACAAAACTTAACCAAAATTTTCAATTTTCTAAGTATAAAAAGGGCACATAATTATGTCAAAATGCACGCCAGAGTTATCTAACTTTGCCTGCCCAGTCCCCTCATGATAGTAAGTAAGTGTACCAAGTTTGAATGCAATAGCATTGATACTTTCTGAGAAAAGTGGACCTAAACGCAAAACTTAACCGGACGCCAACGCCGACGCCGACGCCAAGGTGATGACAATAGCTCATTTTTTTTTTCAAAAAATAGATGAGCTAAAAATTATCAATAATGATTGTATTATACCACAATAAAGATAAATTGAAACGTGAGACTTAAACATGTGCCCTCCACGTACTGGAAAGCAAGACAATCGATCCCGATGAACCTTTTTTTGCTGCAAGCATCTCATCATTTTCATGATAAAATTTGGGAAATTTAACTTTGATAAATGGCAGATAATCGTAAATAAATTAAGCTCACGATGGCTTGTTATAGCTTATCATTTAAAACCACGTGCAGAAGTTAGCGGTGCCACGAATTTCAGTTACACTGAATATATATATATACGGTGCTTATAATCAGTGTTGCGCGGTGCGTCGATTTTTATGTAAGTGATGCATGTTTTCACCAAAATTAGGCTTTAAACAGATATTGAAACAAACAGCTTCGTATGGCATGTTCTTTTTATATATACAATGATTTAAGTCTGTCACATCAGGTCTGACACATTGAAAATCATCGGATAATTACATTTTTCTCACAAGTACTAATGGTGTCGAGCGCGACACGACTTTTTGTAAACACTAGTTCAAAGTCATGCTAAATATAAAACGACTGGTAAACTTTTAAATAGACGACATATTGGTTCAGAAATTCGGTGGAGTGCTTCGCAAGTGGCAATCATTTTTCAGTGCTTATAATAAAACATTTTGTCACCCACTTACCGGATTTGTCTTTGTCCGCAATGTTACTTTTCGTCAAAAGGATACGGTGCACTTGTCAGAAGTATAAAATTTCGACGGTGAGCGGAAAAGTTGTGGTATTCGCCCTATCATCGTGAATATCGTTTTACTGCGTTTTAACAACTCGCGGCGCGGAACGATGATGTACGCAATAGGCGTTTTATTGAGAGCAGCCCTCTAGAAATACAAGCGGTCTACTTAAACCATACTAAGACTTAAAATGCCATGAACATAAAGAAATGCCTCATGGAAGTAGACGCGCTCGACTGTATTAAAATCGATTTAGACATCGTTATTTTATAAGTCTTATTCCTGTAGCTGACCCGGTTATGATTGCAAGAATGTTTATTACATGGCTAATGTGGTTTCTACGATATGATTACGATGCCATTCTAGGCGTCCATAGCCCGACACTTGATGTCCACTTGCGATCAGCTCTCAAACGTCAATAACCCGATACTTGATGTCCACTTGCGATCAGCTAAAATGCGCCCATTGTCCGACACTTAATGTCCACTTTCCTTCTGCCCTAGGCGTCCATAGCCCGACACTTGATGTCCACTTGCGATCAGCTATTATCTAGGCGTCCATAGCCCGACACTTGATGTCCACTTGCGATCAGCTGTTACCTAGTTGTCCATAGCCCGACGTTCACTGGAGATCAGCTATTGATCCAAGTTAAACGCATATGATATAGTAATTTACATAATAGTAAAAGAATTATTGTTCGAGAATTTATTGTTTTTATCCATCTCAGCCAAGTTATGGGTGTAGAGGGAAAATACCATGGATGTTTGCCACTCTGTCTGTCTGTTCTTCTGCCTGTCTGTCTGACACAGTCTTCCGTGGACAACAAACTTGTCTGCCTACGTTCTCGGCAACTGTTCAACCTTCAACATTAAAAGTCCAGGAGAGTCTTTCTTATGAAATTTGGCATGATTATTTGATTCGCACTACGTTAAAGATAACTAACGTTATGCCCCTCTTTTTCAACATGACATTCTTTTAACATCATGCTAAATTTTACGACATGCTAGTCGGCGTAAATTCTTTGTCATATTGCTGAGAGCCTTCTGTCAGCGACTTTATGTAACAAACAAAGTAAAATACCACGTTTTGTTTTTCCTATGGACCATAAAAGTTAAATGTTTATTACGTATATAAGTTTTTATGGTAATATAATGTAAGTAGCGTAAATTGATTCAAAATTGATGTCATAATATAACAACTGATATCATTCGTAATATCATTTCCCTGGTATTTTATACAAGTTTGTTCTGTCAACAAATTAGAGCCAACGCAGTTGACTCGTCGTGCCTCATCTTGGCTGTGACGCTGTACAGATTGTATACTTATTTGCAAATATAGAAACCTTTTAACACAAGCCACAACATTATTGTTTCAGAAAATCTATTAAGATGAAGACCTATACAAGATAAGTATTGATGCAAAGCATCAAAGGGCGTCGGGAATTTCAGTGTAAAAGGCACTCAATGAAGTTACATGGAACGATTTTTTTCTACTGTAAATATTAATATATTGGCCGATTATTTAAACAAAATTGAAAAAGATACTGGTATAACCATTATCTATAATTGTGTGTTATAACCTCCAAATAACCATTATTTTTGATGTTATGTTATAACCTCCAAATAACCATTATCTATGATTTTGTGTTGTAACCCCTTAATATTTCATAGTTCATTTTATTTACATTGGTTTCCTTTTTTTTACTGGCATCCGTGTGCAGTTTTCATTAATGGAACAGAACTGTGTAGGTTTTAAAAAATCTGCTTCATCTTGTAAGCGTAATTTCATATTTTTCTCAACTTCAAGGGGAGATTATTCTGAACTTATTCTTACGTTGCTCATTTACGAAAGGGGTTGAGTACCCATTGATATGAAAACACTGTAAAAGTTTGAAAACACATTGAATGAAAACTGTAAATTGCATAAAGAAGCTGCATTTCACAATACTTTGAACTTCAGTAAAAGATCATAATAGATTTATTGCTCCGATATTCATCATTTTCAATAGGGTTCGAGTAATACTGATATAAAAACACTTAACAAGTTTGGAAAGATTCAGACGAAAGTTGTGAAATCTTTCAACAAGTGGAAATTGTTCATTTTGTCAAATTTAATAGAAAAAAGATTCTGGACTTATTGTCCCGATGTTTCTCATTTTTAATGAGGTAAAAATGCTAATTGATATGAAGACACTGTAAGTTTGGAAAGAATCGGATGAAAAATGTTGACATAATCACCTAACCAAGCAGTTTTTCACTTTTATTTTTAAATTCAAAGAGACATAATTATGGACTTATGGTCTGATATTGCTCATAAAGAGAGTTTGGGTTGGGTCCTCATTGATAAAAAAAAAACCTGTGCAAGTATGGGAACAATCGGATGAAAATTTTGGACTTCGAACAACGATTTCAAAATTTCTCAAATTCTAAGGGAGATAACTATGGACGTAATGGGCGGGTAATGCTTAAAGGCCCATACCACCTGGAAAGTAATACGTGTCGCGCTTTGCGCTCTATATGTGGTGTTGTTTTTTTTTTAAAGCCGAGGAGTGCTTGACTCTAGGGAAACGGGTTGCTGGGACACAGCTCCTCCTTGATAAGCGGCTGCTTCCTTTATCGCAACTCTTTGTTACAATCAATAATACATGTCACGCTTCGCGCTCTATATGTGGTAGGGATAGAACTTAGGGCCTATGATAGACAACCATAAAAATACATGGATAATAGATGTGTTGTTTGCATTTATTTGTTAATATAAAAACACGTGTATTTTTTATAAGATATTTAAGTGATGTACGAAATTTTAATTTACGTTGTCACCACGCGGCATCCATTAATTTTAATAAAAATGTAAAATTGTAGTAAAATGGATTTTAAAATGTCTACGTAAAATAAAGCTTTATTATATTTATTAACCTGACTGAAAAAAATTGTCAGCCGCCGAACTGTTCCGTTCGTGTCAGACCCGGGATTGAACCGGGGGCCTTTATATGATTGTTGCGTATACAACTTCAGTCTAACGCTCTCCCAACTGAGCTATTCCGGCTGACATTATGTGTGTACTGCTATTTGGTCAAGTTGTGTATAGCGATCGTTATAATATGTAATAATAAAAATAATAAAAATAATAATAATAAAAGCTTTATTTACAGAAGGTTACACATAAAGACAATGACACATTATACATATTATGCAAATGAATCAATACTTTTTTACAATGTGGCCTTCTTAAACTAACATACACAAATAGGTCTATATGTAAAAAATTCAAACAATATTTTCTTACACCCATACATAACACACATAGATAGACACACATGAAATATTATTGATTATAATAATAATAATAATAAAAGCTTCATTAACAGAAGGTTACACATAAAGACAATGACGCATTATACATATTATGCAGATGAATCAATACTTTTTTACAATGCAGCCTTCTTAAATTAACATACGAAAATAGGTCTATAACAAGTAAAACATTTAAACAATATTTTCTTACACCAATACATAACACACATTTTGCCTTTTAGACAGACACGCATGAAATACCATTGATTAGAAAAAAACAACAACACATCATATGGCATATTATTGATTAGAAAATAAATGTGCTTTATATTGCCGTTTAAAAGCAGAGATAGAGCATGCCATTCTTATTCCAATCGGTATACTGTTCCAAATATCCATGCTATGGTATGAAACAGCTCGTTTCTTATAACCTGTATTTGCTTTGGTATTAACAATATCGCTATGGGTGGCAGATCTTTAGTTATATTTTCGATTTTGAGAAAAAGTTATAGTAGTATTTTAATATTCTGAAGTCTGATTGTTGACACATTTATATATTAAGATTGCCGTGTGGTATTTACATCTTTTATTAAACGAGAGCCAATTAAGCTGTAAAAACAATCCTTTGGATGGTGTTCTATTTGGCTTTTGTAGAATGACTTTCGCTGCGCGCTTTTGTAAAATATTCACTTTTTATGTCCCCCACCCACTATAGTGGGGGACATATTGTTTTTACCCTGTCTGTCTGTTGGTCTGTTTGCTCCAACTTTAACATTTGCAATAAACTTTTCAATATTCAAGATAGCAACTTGATATTTGGTATGCATGTGTATCTCATGGAGCTGCACATTTTGAGTGGTGAAAGGTCAAGGTCAAGGTCATCCTTCAAGGTTAGAGGTCAAATATATGTGGCCAAAATCGCTCATTTTATGAATACTTTTGCAATATTGAAGATAGCAACTTGATATTTGGCATGCATGTGTATCTCATGGAGCCACACATTTTGAGTGGTGAAAGGTCAAGTTCAAGGTCATCCTTCAAGGTCAAAGGTAAATGATTAGATGATTTGATATCTTTTTAGTAGAGTTATTTTACTGCTTATTTTAGAGCATGTTTTATCAATGTGTACTTTCCATTGCAGATGTTTGTCAATATAAAGTCCTAAAATGTAATCTATTAATAAACTAATACATTGTACGTTTTCGTACCACTACGCCTTCCAATAAACTTGCTTGCGCGATAGGTCGTCAAATATCGTAATGCATTGATTCTCCACTAAATAAGCAAATTAGTAAAACCACAAAATAAATATATTTTGATTATGTTTTGTTTTTATACAAAACCCGAAAGTTTCGCGTATTTTCCCAGTCCCTGTGATCTTTCCCCTGTGATCTGTTGTGGATCAGTTATTAATTAAAACAATTAGCTTTGCATTATTGGCAATAAATGTTGTAATAAATGTAATAGGCACAAATTCAATACTTATTTACACTAATTTACACAAAACATCACCACTATGCAAGATATTCTTATAACAAATATATATACATTGATCCGTAAAAAACTTCTCCTCCCATAAGCGAAAAAAAATGCATTACATACTAGTCGCCGCTCTCCAGAGCGACGCCAATAACAAATACAAAGTGTGGAAAAGGGATGGGATTTGACAATTCCTTGATTGAGTTTATCATGGCTTCAACAATTGCTTTATAAACTCGTATTAAAATTGAACGCCATCAAACGGCTATTGACTGTAAATATACTTTACCACTCCTTGACTATTTTAATCATATATTTTTTGTGAAGGAATTGCTTACTAGTGTATTGAGCTTAACCCATTTATGCCTAGCGTCTAGAAAAAAGGCCTTGGCAAACAGCGTAGACCCAGATGAGACGCCGCATGATGCGGCGTCTCATCAGAGTCTGCGCTGTTTGCTTAAGGGAATATCTGTAAGAAATATTCTTAATATAGAAATAAATATACAAGACATCCCTAATTTTGGAAATAAATTGATCCAATTTAGAAGGATGGGAGAGTCCACTAGACATAAAAGGGTTAATGAGCAATAAGTCGGTAGGCTTAGGCGGCGCGCTGATCCCTCGACCCATGAGGCGAAGGCGGGGGGGGGGGGGGGTTGCCGGGTTAACATGTCGTAATGTTGAGGTTTAAATCTTCATCCTTGAAGAGGGCGTCAATGTCTAAATCGGCTCATTGGGCGAATGTGTAACTATTTATTTTAATTTATTAGGGCACCTTAAAAACCACGACATTAATCCGTCAAAACTCTGCTTCCCCGGTCGTAATTCAAAATAAAGGATCATTTTGCATTAATACGATTTCCGCAGATTAGGCTAGAACTCAATATATTATTATTTAATAACATCCAGAAATTTTGAAATAAATGAACATTAAATATTGTAAAATACATGGTATTTTGGACACTGATAGATACTCCTTTAGCAAAATGCCAAACATCACAAAAATCTTTAGTAAATATTAATATTTAATATAAAATATAATCTTACTCATCAATCCAATTTGAATACGGCCGAAAACAATTTATTTTGCGTGCTCTGTCTATTAAAAGTTTGAATAGTTCAAGTGTTCAGACAGATCGATTGCGTTGCTCCCAAGACAGTATTTTCATCAGTTTGTTATTCAACACGATTTCAAAGACAGAATTGAATCAATCCCTCAGGAAATTACCAGTTTTCGAGTTGTGCGACCGAATATAAACTACATAACAAATAATATAATCAAGCTACAAAAATATGATCCTCACTAGTGCATAATTCAACTTCATGGGCAAACTGTCTAACACTTACTTCGATTAAAGATTTGCGACAATAACATATAAATGAGCCGTGCTCTTTGAAAATGGAGTTAAATGCATGTGCGTAAAGTGTCGTGCCAGATTAGGCTGTGCAGTCCACAGGGACTAATCAGGAACGACAATTTCCGCCTAAACTTGATTTTTTGCTAAGAAGAGACTTTATTAAAACGAAAAATATCATTAAAGCGGAAAGTTTCGTCGCTGTTTAGCCTGTGCAGTTCGCATAGGCTAATCAGGGACGACACTTTTCGCCTAAACTTGATTTTTGCTAAGAAGAGACTTTATTAAAACGAAAAATATCATTAAAGCGGAAAGTGTCGTCCCTGAGTAGTCTGTGCGGACTGCACAGGCTAATCTGTGACAATACTTAACGCACATGCAGTAAACCCCTTTTTCACAGAGCACGGCTCAAATATATCTGCAATTATTTACAATAATTATACAATTAAAGCTCTGCTTAATATTAAGCCACGACTCTGAAATCATAAATAGCCGCATATGCATAAGTCCCATAAGACGCGGTATTGTTAAAGGTTGAAATATTTAGCAGATGTTCGATTCCTCCACTGCTCATGAATCTATTCGATCGGCTAATGCCTGTTTAAAACCCAAAATTTACAGAAATCTTCGTAAAATCGCCCCAGACGGCTTCAATGGTGACATGCCTCAAGCGTTCACTGGAACACAGTCTTGCACACAGAGTCGTGCCTTGCAACGTGCCCAAACTAAGCCAGCTTTCGGCGTGTAATGGTCACAAGCAGGGTTTCTTGTGGGCCAAAAAGTGTAACGGACATAATCGTTGCCTGTATTCTGCGTTCTGTGTCCATTTTAAGTGTCTAGATCTCGCAGTCGTAAAGTAGGATTGAGACCACAACTTCTCAGTCTTGCTATCGATTCGGTCGCCATATAGATTCTTATTCGGATCACAGCGGTACTGGTACCATCCTTGGACAGGGTTGCTCCAAGTACTTGAAGCTGGTTACTTCCTATAGCTTCTCTCCGTTCATGTGGATGTCCGCACGGTTATTGGTTCGTGCTGTTCATGCTGTTCTCCATTATTTTCGACTTCTCCGCGCTGACCACCATTCTGTATGCACCTGCCCTTTCATATGGTCTAAAGGTGAGAGTTAGGAGTACAAGTCTGGTTCCACCCATCAGGTAAATGTTATCAGCGTATCTAAAAAGGTGAAACTCAACGGGGGATTGCAGATATCGCTGACGGACGCCCACTGGTAACTCATCTGTCGATGCATTGAGAAGATCTGCGCTGCTTGCATGGGTAGAATTCTTAGATAACTTGATCCGGCCCCTCGTCATTGTTCAATTTTCTCAGAAACTGCCATAGGCCATTATCCCACACGAGGTCGAACGCTTTCTTTACCCATTTATGCCTAGTGGACTCTCCCACCTTTCTATCATCATGCGGCGTCTCATCTGGGTCTGCGCTGTTTGCCAAGGCATTGTTCTAGACGCTAGGTATAAATGGGTTTAAGTCGATGAAGTTGCGGAATAGCTCACGTTGGTGTTACATGTGTTTCTCTATGATGACTCGGCAGCTGAAGAGCTGTTCCACTTTGCTCCGTCAATCCGTGAACCATTAGTTCCCCGGTCTTACTTTTCAGTCGGTTGGGGATGATGAGCATGACTTTGGTGGGATGGCTCATGAGGATGATTTTGCGGTTATTCTTGCACAGCTTGAGATTTCCTTATTCAGTACACCAGCGACTGGGTCCACTCCTTTGGTCACTCTTCTTTCTCCTCCCCCAGATCTTCTGGGTTAGTGCCATCTCTGGTGCAATCGTTGCCTCTCATCCGTTTTTTTATCAGACCGGGAGTGACATTGTCAACTACTGGAAATTTTCCTGCATTCAGACTGCGAACTGCCTTCTCCACATCTACTTTAAGTATGGACAGGCCTTCGTCGTCAGCTTCTCTTTTGTGCGAGTGCGTAGGCTGGGCTGGAGCTTCGATGACCGCATACAAATCTCGTGGAAAGCAACAGAAGGGTCTGATACATATAACGTCCAACGGAATAAATTATGTATGAACACATTCTTAAAAGATCATGTGAATTTATCGCAGTTTCATGCTGAAAGGAACGCAAAAGAACGATTTCAACAAGGCACGCGAAAGTTACATTTGAGCAAAGAAGGAAATCAATTACATGTTATTCTGCTATGAGTATGGGTAAAAAAGAAATTTAGCCTATAATATATCCCTTGTGAGAAACCCCACTTTTTATCAAGGAATGTCACACACTGATAAATCAAGTAAACAAATACCGCATCTTCTCAGGTGTGGTTACGTTTTCTAAAACAATACATATAAATATCACAAAATAGCGTAACCCAATATATGAAAATGTAGTTAAACATATGGTGATTTGTGATTATTGCCACTCATTAAATCGACAATAGATATACTAGTTACTAGTACAAAGTTGAAAATATACAAGAGCGTTTTCCTCGTAGTTGTTACGATGAATGGATAAAATCCCACACCGTTTACTTCAAACAATGGCTGTTGCTGTTGCTTTCGTTCTAGCGCATTACAAATATTATTGACATTGTTTTTATGTTGCATTTTTCTGTTGTTGTTTTTATTTTAAACCTGTTACTGTTAGATTAGTAATAGTATTTGAGGAGTTTAATGAAATAAATAATCGACGGAAAAGCCGTAGGTGCTGTCAATTATGGGCAAAGGTCGGAAAAAATAGTACGTACAATTTAAAAGACATATAAGTATTCATATTCAGCATACATTCGTTTTTTCAAATACTTAAATCATTACGTGAAGGTCATAGTTTGTTGTCAGGGTTATTTCACAACAAGCTATAACACAAAAGTTTATTTCTTGAATAGAGACAGTAGAACGTGTGCAAATTGTCGAAGTTATAAACTTTTGGCTTTTTGAAAAAAAGAGAATACACCTACAAGTAGAAAACCGAACACTGAATCGTTTATTAATTATTTTTCACTTCACAAGGTACGTTTGATTACGCTAAATACCCATGTATATTGTGTATAGCACTTTTTTTAATTATAAATATTGTTTGCATGAATCTCAAAGTTCTTTTTTCATCTTAAAAAAAGAAGCCCACTTAATATTATTTTCTGATTGTATTATTATATACGTGTGTTACCTATACGATGATTTATAAAATAAAAATCTATGATGCGAAAATAGACATTCCTGAAATAGCAGTTAGAGTGTTATCATGTTACTGAAAACGATGTAATCCGATAATTCTTACTGGCAAACCTCAGACTATCAAACGGCGCATAAAAGGTTAACGAATTCCATAAGCTTACCTTAGCCCCTAAATAGCATGTCATGTAATACCTTTCTTAATATGAGGATTCATCGAAATTTTTTACACACTATTAAAAGCTTAGCATATGTAAACAATTTCCGTGTCAAGGCGGTGACCCAAGATTTATTCATATATTGCTTGCGAATGTCGTGTCCTTTAGCCTTAAGTTAAATGCATGCCATTTGGCCATTTGCTTTGAATAGGGACCCCGTATAGATGATAATAATGATTTTCTGATTCTGCTATAATTTTCTCATTGATTTTATTCAAACTGTTCCTCTTTTTATATGCAAACACTAAATGCAGATGACATATATTGGAAATGGTGTATGCAACTGATAAATAAAATCTGGATAGTGCCATTGGAAATGAATGAGTGACGCATTATAATAAATCACATAGTGACTCTTTGTTAGCTCATTAAATATGTTTTGCTGGAAAACACATTGCACCCGTGACATTGGTGAGGTACCATGTAATCAATAGACTTTGCTGGTTACAAGATTATGACATGATTGGTAGACCTTGAAAAGGAACAAACCTTGTATTTGTCGATGGTTTCATCCCAAGTGTGTAACACTTTTCCTATTTACAATTCCAGTTCTAGAAAACAGCTTAAATGACTCTTGATCATAAAAGCGACATGACTAAACTGTTACTGAAAACTCATTTCATCGCTTATTGTAGACATTCGATCATTTTAATATAAGTATTTGATAAGAATTAACTTTGTATTTGAGCAATAGAAACATAATGTAAGCCGAGTTTTCGATGAAATCAAATATCAAAACATAACACTCACTGGAGCTATATAGCGATTTGTTAAAGAGATAGTTTGCGTTATAATATTTATCGTTGAAGTTTTAAGATTGTTAAATGCCAATCCGAAAAAACAACAACTGCAGAACGAGTATCTTACGCGGAAACGAACGTGGTCCACCAACCAACCAACCAACAGACCGGCATCTCTTATGTACACAGCAATCTTTGGTTTAAAATTAAATATCAAGTTAGCAAATTAATATATGTTGGTGTTGTAAGCTTTTTTTGTTATTTTGGATTTTGATGACATCCCTAACCATATTCCATTTCCAATGAAATAGCAGTGTTTCTGTCTTTATAAATAAGAAGAAAATGCAACTTTTATCTGAAACACTGAGTAAATCAGGCTTTCCATATACGTCAATACCATCCCCAGGAGGTCAATCTGCTCCATGCCAATAAACACGATACATCCACATGTTCAATTACAAACTATTGACTTCAAATGTCACTACAAGCGTACTTGTCATTGGATATTCCAGTATTTCGTACTCGATGAGCCATACTATAATGAATGCGTGACCGAGTACTGTTAGAATGATAGTTATTTGCCAATCGCTGTGTTGTATTGACTGTATAGACTGCGTGAACATAATGAGTATTGTGTACACTTAGACCACACGTGAATTCATCATCAAACAAGTGTCACTTCTGAACGTTTATGACACACCCTTTGACTCTTCATCACTTTGATACGTATTTTGACGTATGTGTAGTCCCTAAGAAAGTTACATATAATTAAATACCTTTCTTACTAGATCCAAGTCGTACAGGCTTCATTTCCAACCCTTAGTTACCGATGAGCAGCAAACAGCATAAAACCTGACTGCGAGTTACTCGCAGGCTGTTCTGATTTTTATTCTGGTTGCAAAAGCCATTTTCACTTTGCTTCTTATGGGAGAAAGGGTAAAGTCCTTTCACACGTGTATTTATAATCATACAAGAGCAATTAGATGCATCTATTTCCGACATTTTGTCGCGTGTGAAATATTTAAAAATATTCAATTGTCTGAAAATACAATATTTTTTATTGATGTTGGTATGTATAATGACTCAATATGAAAACCATTACTGTTTTGCTCGATCCACTGAACAGCTACCTCGAACAAATACTCTGCTCACGATTGTTAAGGTGTTTAACATGATCTACATAATCAATCGTGATTCAACGGTTAACTCCGGACACCTCCGCAATAAATAGAATAAATCGTCTGCTGATCCAGAGTGCTACAAAATATTCTATTGACGATTTTTTTTTAATTTACGCGATTTTGTAATAATCAACGTAATTCACGATTTAAATGCAATATGAGAAATAAGGTTGACTAATTGTGTTGACGGTCGATGAAATGCGCGTCGAATTTAACGTAACCAACAACATGACCATTTCTTTAAAGCTATATATCCAACGTATTACTTAACGTACAATCAGTTATTTTCTTGCATTGTAATCAAATTAATAGTAATAACTTGCTTGTACGCTTTAAGCATCATATCATATTATCTAGACCCGTATTTATTTCTCTCCAAAGGGATTTTCCCCATAAAATCATAAATTGTTTGTTTAAAAAAAAATCTATACACGAAGAATTTCAATCGCATGCGTAATATTATATCATTTGCGCGTTGAAAACATAAGATTTCGCAGAGAAATTTCACAGAAAGGCAATTTACGTTCAGATTTCTTCGAGGACCTCTGATAATACTGGGAAAATTTGATCCTACTTTTTTTAAATGGGTCGCTTTTTTGTGTTGATAATGAGTTGCTTGTTTAATGGAATGTACATCACGTACACCTTCTCTATCTGCTTTCAATTATTAGTTCATGAAAACGTTTCCAGTTGCAAATTAGGATAATAAACCGCGAATTGTTGGTTGTTACACAATCGGTTATCAAAACAATTAGTTTACATTGTGATTATAAAACATATTATAACCATAGCAACCATACACACTAAACAATAGCAAAATGAATGCCATGTTCGTTGGTATGACATACATGTATTTAGATATTAAGTTCGATCGTACATTCATTACACGAATGTAGGACAAATCATATGAGCATGGTTCAGTGACTGGATTCGAAAAATAAAGTGACTCACGCGCCTTTGATTTATTTATTAACAGTTTACGGAAATACGTATGGTGAACCATAAAAAAACGCAATACAAATGAGGCATATCAACACACATAAATGCAAAAAGGAGTATACATTTTGACCTTCAATGTTTTTATGGGATTCAGTTTAATGAAGTAATATGCGGATTTTGTTTTACATCAATATAATGAAAACATAAAAGATCACAAAAAACAACAGCATTACAACCGACAATAAGAGTAAAATATCAAGCAAAAAGTCACTGGTACATTATGTCATTCATTTAAGCACCAACTTAGCCTGTCTATACGCAATCTATGAGATATATTTACGGATTGTAATTATATTTTTATTGGGGTTAGTGAATACGGGCTCTGATCTATTTAAGAATGGTATTGGCATCGCGTGACTTGTTGGAATACACTAATAGAGAACGCGTTATTCGTTTATGACAGCACTCGATTCACATCTATACGAGGCTTGCTGCACCCTTTAACTATTTTTCATTCATAGACATGGAGGATGTAAAAAGAAATACAACGTCACTCGTTCCACGAATATCTGTGCATATTGCTGAATCCGCACTGCCTCCGCTGTGAAGCAAAAGCACAAACAAAACGAACCCAGCCCGATGACTGGTGCTGATAAAGGAAAATCATGCTGTCAGAACAATATCGTTATGTTGCTATTTTTGCACTACAGTCATGAGCAGAATATAACATTTATGATAGGTCTCTAAACTTAAGATTGTCGTTAACGTTTACTTTACACGGAATACTTAAACTAATACCAACATCATTCTAAAGAATGACGTTATTTCAGGTTTACGTTTTCATTCACATATACGCCATTCATCGCAAAGAGTGAATTACGAATTACGTATTGAATATTCAAATTGGTGATTGGATTTCGGCCTGCTTTGTAGTTTATGTTTTGTTTTAATCATACGTTGTAACTATGATTTTGGGAAGTTTATGTTTAGTTTTTAGTTCTTCGCTTGCGAAGGACTAAGGTTATGAGTGTGCGTTGCAAGTCGGTCTGCTCCTAGCTACGCTAGGAACGATAACCACATCTGCCTGTTTACACTCTACCACTGGAACACTGCAGACAGCAGTGTGCGTATGTAATTCATAGTGTTTAACAGCTTGTGGGACGACATTGGCCAGTTTGTCATTGAAATCTGTACATATTGGTTGCTTTCAGGGAAAACGGGGCTTAATGCATGTCAAATAAGTAGTCTCCAAGATGGCCTGTGCAAACTGATTAGCCTGTGCAATGCACACAAGCTGGTCAAGGAGGGCACTTTCTGATTTTATTGTGTTTTTCGTTTAAAGAGAGCCTCTGGTACTGGGATGACAATTGATGCATATGCATTAAGCCCAGTTTTTTTCAAAAATGAAGCTTAAATTATCTTTTCTATTCATGATTTGAAAAAAGGATAACAGTGATAATAGCTTCAAAGTAACCTCGCTGACAAGGCAACTTACTTTTAAATCAAATGAACAATCAATGAGTTCTAAATGATTACCTTGTGGCATTTTTAGTAAACATCTAAAAGGGACCTTTTCACAGTTTGTCATTAAATGATTAATATTGACAAATCTAAACATTTTATCTCTTAAAAGCTAAATTTAAAAAAAAAAGATTAAAATTTAAGAAACAAAAAATAGTTACCCCAAACTGTGCTCGAACCACTGATCCATCCGTGCTCATACAATGAGAGATGTATTTTATACTTAATACAAGCAATCCTTATGGTATGAAAATTATAACGACCACAACAAAACTCTCCAAATTATTAAATCGTTTAATTTTGCCAATTTACCAAAACGTGAAAAGGTCCCTTTAATGTCTTCAGACTTGCAAATTGAATGAGTTCAATACACTGTCAGATCATGAATAACTTCAGGTTAGTGGTTGCCTGTTAGCCTGTGGCCAATAGATTTAAGCCCAGGAAACTTAATTTCACAAGTTTGTTACAGTTGGGCTAAATTGCAGGGCAACTTTTCAAAGCTTGAACAACTCAATCCAATTAAACATAAAATTCAAATTAGCGACTGTGGATCAATTAGGCCCCGGCAATGATTCAATTCCGGCTCACAACAAGACATGAGGCGTTAAAAGTATGTCATGTCGGCCAAAGTGTTGCTCTTTAATTTAAAGAAAATATTAGAACCCATAACACAGCATGTAGTCCTACATGATTCTAGGCGTGTTATTCTTTAGCAAGGCAACCAAAATTCTAAAGATTGTTGCCAGTGCAGCAACCGATTGGGAAAAAAGAGACATATTGTGTTATTTTTTCTAAGTTATCTCTATAACATAAATATGAGGATAAACAGTGCACATATAAATTTGAATGGGTTGTGCTCATTTCAAACTTGCGATATAAAAAGCTATATAACATAATTTTGAAAACTGGGTTGCGTCTAAGATTATGCAAAAGCGAAGAACTGCAATGCCTTAAGCGCTTTGATAATCATTCGTTGTGACTATGATTTTTTGTAGTTTATGTTAAGTTTTTATCATACGTCGTGATTATGATTTTTTTATAGTTTAGGTTAAGTTTTAACCATACGTTGTGACTGTGAATTTTTGTAGCTTAAGTTTAGTTGTAAACATACTTTGTGACTATGATTTTTGTAGCTTCAATTTAGTTTTAATCATACGTTGTGACTTTAATGTTTTGTAGTTTATGTTAAGTTTTAATCATACGTTTTGACTATGATTTCTGGTAGTTTATGTTTAGTTTTAACCATACTTTGTGACTGTGATTTTTCGTAGCTTAAGTTAAGTGTTAATTATACTCTGTGACTATGATTTATAACTAAGTCCAGCTAACGCCTTTATTGCGCATGGTCTAGACAGGCGATATGTAAAATATATTTGAATAAAAAAAACACACGCATATTTCAGTCTTAAGAAATAGATTTGGTTAGTTCCTTTGAATCGATGACAAGTAGAATGAAGTGAAGTACCGTGTAAAATTGTCTGGACAGAACCAGTTTCTAACAGAGATTGCTCATCGTAATCGATGACTGTGAATCGCATAGGTCACAGCTTGTCAATGTATCATCCAGTTATCTAGGCAATGAATGAGCAATACTGCCATTACGAATAAATGTCGGTGTATTGATTATATATAAATTGCTAACTAAATGCGGACACCCAATTCCAACGCTGTTAGTAATGTTTTTTAGTTATTTATATATCCTGAATGGGAACTGTGAATGAATAATTATTAATCGAATAAAGATCAGCCATATAAAAGCCATGTAATTAAGGTATAACATGCAGTAGGCTTTTCCTTTTAAATATTTTAAAAGACATTAATTACGTATTGACATGAACATGCCTGTCCGATTTTTTACATACTCGATAATTGTTTAGCTGTTATCTTATGGTAATTTGGAATTGGTGTGATTGAAATAATATTGGTTTGATACAATTCTGAGAAAACATCACTTTTATACGTTTAAATTTGATAAATACAGTATTTCTTAATTGCTCTATTATATGGAATATAGGAATACGGACAAAACCCCTCCCGGACAAAAACCCTCCCATGAAAAAACGGGGGCGGACAAAAACCATCCCATGAAAAAACGGGGGGCGGACAAAAGCATTCCCGTGAAAGCTATTAAACACTGACAAATGTAATTGTTTCAAACAGTGTTGCATTCATTAATCCGAAAGAAATACTCAAAATATCAAACTGTGCAACTACTTCAAGTTTTAAATTAGTTTAATCACAGAATCAATTAAAAGCAATTTAACACCGACAAATGTAATTGCTCCACACAATGTTGCTTTCATTAATCCGAAAAATTGAATTCGTGGCTCAGATTTCACGGTAGGGCTTTTGTCCGCCCCCGTTTTTTCATGGGAGGGTTTTTGTCCGGGAGGGGTTTTGTCCGTATTCCTATATTCCATATAATAGAGCAATTAAGAAATACTGTATTTATCAAATTTAAACGTATAAAAATGATGTTTTCTCAGACGTTTTGTCCGGTCCCGTTTTTCATGGGATGGTTTATGTCCGGCCCCTATAAAACTGACATGAGGGTTTTTGTTCGGGAGGGGTTTTGTCCGGCATTCGTATTCATATTATATTTTATCAAACGACTACGTTGCAATCGACCTGATGCAAATGTGCCGTATATATATATATTTTTATCTAGCTTCTGTATGTTATCGACCTAATGATTCATACCCGAGTGTTTATATCTGCTTAACAGGCGTCTATATAAGTTAGTCTTTGAAGCTATGACATACTACTCGGAATCAACTCTAAAGTTTTCCATTACGAGAGGAATAAATTTCATTATGCAAGACAACAATTTGAAACCAATGCAAAGCGCATAATACAGGCGAAATCCAATGGCGCAACTTCCGGTTGCCTCGACCGATTTTTTATTGTTGGCGTCGCACTGGAGAGCGGCGGCTAGTATGTGATGCGTTTTTTTTTCGCTTATGGGAGGAGAAGTTATTTTACGGATCAATGTATATATTTTTGTTTTAATAATATCTTGCATAGTGGTGAGTTTTTTGCTTTAACGATAACCGTTACACTACAGTCACTTATTAAGGCAGTAGGTGTCTAGTGAGATCGGGTAAAGTCGGTCGATATCGCCGAATTCGGAAAGCGTTTCGGCTATAAGCGATATCTACGGTAAAGTCCGGAAATTATACTAAATACACGAAATAAATTTGTATTTTTTTTATTTAAGAGTTAAATTTGCTTATCTCTTTAAGATTTAATAACTATACAATACAAATATAAGTTAAATTAATTCGTTTCATAAAATATTTGTGTTCATGACGTCACGGTTGTTGACATTTTCTTAGCAAAATGAAAGTGCGAAATAAAAGCGAGCGATTTGCAAAGTCGAAAAAGAAGCAAATACCGATCGACAACGTTGTGATCCATAACAATTATTCATTTACCGAGCTTTGCGATGGCGATTTGTGTGAAAATGACTCACGTACAAGTTTTTCGCATTTGCTAAATGGCGTGAAAAGAGTTAGCAGAAGTGGGTGGGTTGATGGAAGAAGATTGATTGACTCGTTGAGTTGGATGTTTTGCTAAACAAATTACAGTATGGTCAGTTTTGTCATCTGTGTCGCATTCCTTTGACAATATAGAACATTGTTGGCGAACTACAAAATGGCCTCAGTGGTTATTTGTACGTTGTTTGTGAAAACCCTGACTTTAGAAAGTCAACCGTGTTGGAAAGCAGCACCATCTCAAGTCAGGGGAATGCCATGCTTTGACGTAAATACCAAGCTTGGAACAGGTATGCATGTCTTCATTTTTCAACCTGGCATTTCTATCAATGTTTAATCATTGTACAATTGCCATTGATCTTTGGACTTCTTACACATTTTCAGACCCCTTAAAATTCCAAGTGTCATTCCCAGTGATTATTTGTTTATCGTGTAATATATAAGGAAACATTCCGGTGTCCATCATATTCAGTTTTCAAATTTAGTATCGCATTTGTGTTGTTTAATCCAATTGATTGCTCATTCATGTTATTTAATAATGTCATGATGATACGTATGGATTCTATGAAAATACATTGTGACGTCGTTATTAAGTAACTACGGCCTTATTTCGTTTTCATGTTCTTATCATTTTCAATTCTCTTTTCAGCAATGAAAGTCAGTTTGGGCAGGCCGGTGAAGGTAAATAACTTCATAACCACTCTAAACATAACGCTTATTGCAAATAGAAATCTTAAGAAGATGGAGGCTCGTGCTGGGGAGGCCATCAAGAAAATCTCAACTGCGTCGTCTAACAAGGCTGCCGTTGATGCTTATGAGAAAGAAATGAAGTAAGTGTAAAAACTAACGTTTAATACAATGTTATTGAATATTCTGGAGCCAAATTTTAGTATTTGTTCTCATCAACTGACTTCTTATATCCTATTCCAGATGAACATGAAACATATTAATAATAATTGTTTTATTAAAGGCACTGTGTTCATAGTTTGGTAAAATTACATTTTTTTTTAATTTTTGGTTAGAACCCCAGGGCTGGCACATTATTAAAAATATTTGTGATTGTTATTATAAATATAAAAAGCTATTCCAAATATTACAATTTTTAAAAATACATTCATTACTTTTAGTAATAAATCTTATGAAGGTGCATGGGTATATACAAATTCTGAGCTATTCATATAAATGGTGAATTCTTTTCACAAGCGATAATTTGAGTTCAACGACTTGTCAATATGTAATGTGCTTGTTGTGCTGAAAATTGATTTTTCTCATAACCAACGATCATATAAGGCGTCAGAATGAAACTTAAAGGGAAATTATAAAATTCATGAAATAAGCATTGTGTGAATTTAATTTTGTATTTCAGTTCGAGGTACAGTAATGCCTTATATTACTCAGATATTGCTGCTGTGCATTTGAAGACGGGTTTTAAGTTATCAACATATGTGAAGATAACCGTGTCAATTTCTTCCGAAGCTCAGAAAGTGATTAGCATCTCTGTTGATGATCATGGCATAATGCGTGTAAATGGTGGAAGTGTTGATAGTGTATCAATTAAAACTTCTCTACATGATTGTTTGATGTGGCTTGCAAAGTTTCCCAGAGCCATTTGTGTTGCTCATAATGGGCGCAGGTTTGATTTTCCGATTTTGGTTAGTGCATTGTTGAACACACACTGTTTTGAAACGTTTTGTAATTGTGTAAGCAGTTTTGTTGACTCTTTGCCGGTTTTCAAAAATCGTATCCTGGACAGTCACACAAACAGGAAGATCTAGTGAACGTGTTCTCCAGGCAACCTACAACGCCCACAGTGCTCCTGATGATGTTGAAGCACTGTGATCTTTGCTTAAAACATGTAAAATTACTAACTATATGGCCCACATCTTTACTGTTACTGCAATCCACAATTCAGTTTGTCTAAGTCATGAAAAGCCTTAAAGGCAAAGAACATTAGATTGTTAGACGTGCTGTTGCATAGAGGAACTCTAAAGCGACCAACAGCTGAAAACATTGCGGGATATGGACTGGCCTTGTGTCATTTGGAAGTCATATTTTCTAGTTCCGCAGAGAATGACTTTAGGGATACTTTCATTGCTAAAAACAATGAGGGACTACCAAAAGTCACAAACGCAAAAAATATTTTATCTGAATTATTATAATTATAACATTTCGCAAGTGGTCCCTAAAATCGGTCAGTTTTCCAGTGACGAAAAGTGACGGAACGAGATAATATGGCTTTCAAATGACACGCGGCCAGTCAAACTCACGCAATGGCTTTATACTGATACTAAATTATGTACATCTAGTTGTCATTAATCTGGCTGTTTTTATTAAAATATAAGTTGTATATTATTGTGCTACATGTTTAAAGAAGCATGATAACTTATACATCGTTATATTGGGACAACTTTGACATTTTATGGTGAACTGCGCCAGTATTTATATGTTGCCTTTTGACTTTAGGTGACCTTCAGAATGTATTATTAGCTCGGCTGTTTCGGAGAAAACTCCGAGGTATTGTCATAGACTCTTCGTCGTCCGCCGTCCGACGTCCGCCGTCGTGCTAAAACCTTTACATAGGCTCTAAAATTAAAGTGCTTCCACCTACAACTTTGAAACTTCACATGTACATGCACCTTGACGAGTTCTACACGCCACACCCATTTTTGGGTCACTAGGTCAAAGATCAAGGTCACTGTGACCTCTAATATAAAACTTTAACTTTGCCTCTAACATCATAGTGCTTCCACCTAAAACTTTGAAACTTCATATGTACATGTACCTGGATGAGTTCTACACACCACACTAATTTCTGGGTCACTAGGTCAAAGGTCAAGGTCACTGTTACCTCAAATATAAAACTTTAACTTTGCCTCTAACATCACAGTGTTTCCACCTACAACTTTGAAACTTCATATGTACATGCACCTTGATGAGTTTTACACGCCACTCCCATTTTTGGGTCACTAGGTCAAAGGTCATGGTCACTGTGACCTCTAATATAAAACGTTAACTTTGCCTCTAACATCATAGGGCTTCGAACCACAACTTTGAAACTTAATATGTACATGCACCTTGATGAGTTCTACACACCACACCCATTTTTTGGTCACTAGGTCAAAGATCAAGGTCACTGTGATCTCTAATATAAAACTTTAACTTTGCCTCTAACATCACAGTACTTCCACCTACAACTTTGAAACGTCATATGTATATGCACCTTGATGAGTTCTACACGCCACACCCATTTTGGGTCACTAGGTCTAAGGTCATGGTCACTGTGACCTCTAATATAAAACTTTAACTTTGCCTCCAACATCACAGTGTTTCCACCTAAAACTTTGAAACTTCATATGTACATGCACCTTGATGAGTTTTACACGCTACTCTCATTTTTGGGTCACTAGGTAAAAAATCAAGGTCACTGTGACCTCTAATATAAAACGTTAACTTTGCCTCTAACATCATAGTGCTTCCACCTACAACTTTGAAACTTCATATGTACATGCACCTTGATGAGTTCTACACGCCACATCCATTTTTGGTCACTAGGTCAAAGGTCAATGTCACTGTGACCTCTAATATAAAACTTTAACTTTGCCTCTAACAGCACAGTACTTCCACCTACAACTTTGAAACGTCATATGTATATGCACCTTGATGAGTTCTACACGCCACACCCATTTTGGGTCACTAGGTTAAAGGTCAAGGTCACTGTGATCTCTAAAAAAAAATTCTGACAAGCTTTCGCAGCCGAGCGTGGCACCCGTTATGCGGTTCTCTTGTTACGTTTATATAGTTAATTGTCAAAATATATGTATGTCCCATTGCAAAAAAACTATATATTTTGGATATAGGGTAAATCCATAGAAAACGCCCAACCGAGTCAACGGGTAGGTGTATTCAACCAAGTATTAAAAGTAAACCGACTGGTAAAAAGTTTTAAAATTTTGCAATTAGTTGTGATATACAATATACTATGTGGAAATAATAGCAAAGAGTGTTTCTGGGAAAGTACCCATTAAGCTCCCGCTACCTTAATATCTAAGTTAGAAAGTGATTGTTTAAGCGGTTCCGTAGTGTAGTGGTTACACGCTCGTTTCACATGTGAGAGGTCCAAGGTTCGAGTCCAAGTAGAATGAAATTATTTTATTTGTGTTCTATGTTAACTTTTTGTTTTGATGTAGACATTTTAGTTTAAATAAATATGCTGTTTTATTGTAACCATTTTTTGTTTTTATTATGCCCATAAACTATATTTGTGAGATGGTGGGGGTGGGGTTCGTAAACACATTAAAACCTTCTTTGTTCCACAATCCTAGCAACCACCTAGTTACTAATAAAGGCGCTATAGAGCGCGAAGCGCGACACGTATTATTAATTGTAATAAATAATGAGTCTTTATAAAGGAAGCAGCCGTTTATCAATGAGGAGCACTATCGCAGCACCCCAGTCACATTACTATCAAGTCCTCCTACAGTTTTTTTTAAGAACCACATATAGAAGGTCGCAGGCCTGACCCGTATCTTGCCAGTGGTATGGACCCTTTGGTATGGACCTTTAACCCCGCTCACTTTTCAGCGTTTAAACTTCCGGGTTTACATTTAAACCGACTATTAATAGCTTATTAATATCTTAGTTAGAATGTGTCGCAGGTCGGACCTCAAAGACCTCGTGAAGAGGCCGGTAGGACCTGTAAATAAACTCTGATATATACAATACTATATAGTTAGAATGTGATTTTTCAAGCGGTTCCGCAGTGTAGTGGTTACACGCTCGATTCACATGTGAGAGGCCCAAGGTTCGAGCCCCAGTAGAATCAAATTATTTTGTTTGTATTCTATGTTAACTTTTTGTTTTGATGTAGACATTTTAGTTAAAATGAATATGCTGTTTTATTGTAACCATTTTTTGTTTTTATTATGACCATGAAATATATGCGTGAGACGGTGGGGTGGGGTTCGTAAACACATTAAGGTTCATGTAAAGTGTAAAAAGGCGTATTCTTCACATAGAAATACTTCAATAAATATTATGGCAATAAATTCAATTTATAAGTCAATAGCCTCGTAAACACTTGTAGAACATATAAGAAAATGCTAATAAAAAAAATATGATGCAAAATGTTGCTTTTGAAGAAATATACAGCGCATGCATGAAATTATCAAAATAACAAACGGAGTTAAATTGAACAAATTCCTTTGGTCAAAATATTGTATACACTTAATGTTAGGTACTACAAATGAAAAGTCCACACAACACACACCAACAATCCTAAAATAAGGAAAAGAAACACATAAAAAAAATGTCAAAAGTTAACACAATAATTGGGAACTACTTTAAGTATGGTGGACTTACCAGTGAACCTTCATTTTCAAAATTACTTATTTACTCGCAATACAGTACTCATTATAGTCACAAAATGACACAATTACAAAAAATAAACTATATTACCAAAAGGGAAAACACTTTGATTGTTCATTTGAAATATAAAGGACTCGGAAAGACGACTAATTGGCTACCTTAAAACAAATTACAACATGTTTATGTCACATCTCGAACTCCATACACGTTAGTTAAACATGTGGGGCATAAAACATCCGGTTTCAAGGAAGTCGACATAACAATATTTCAATTAACGATCTAGGCATAATATTTGTGGGATCGGAAAAATGAATTATACAAATGTTGGGCACACGCACATATTAAACCAACTGAACACTTACATTTCTATAAAAACCTTGCCATCGATGAAAAAGTGCATCTGTTATTGTCTTGTCATGTTTACTTGTTCAGGAAGCCATTATTTGCCGGAAGTATATTCGAAAAATATTTCGTTTCAAAATCGATCATTGATAAATTACTCACGATCCGTTTGTTCTAAAATTTGTATAATTTGTTTATGAGGTAATTTCAAGTTATGTTATAAAGTAAATATTTAATATAAGCAATATTTAACAAATTCGCAAATACGAATCAATACACATTTCTGACCAAGATGGACGACCGATGAAATTAAATCGGGAGGAGAGTCAATTATATCAAGATTCTTTTCAAATAGTGCGTTTCAAGTAAGTGTCATTGTTATGGAGATATTATGAAAATGATATATTTTCATTAATTTTATTTTATAAGATCATAACTCTTATTGATCGCATACTATGCGCGCAGAAAGTTAGTATTTTTCCAAAATCTATAAATAGCGACTCATTTTGAAATACGCATAGTGTCTTTGTGGGGCTGTATTGACGCAATTCAATGCTCGGAGTACCTTACATATAACTTGCATATACTGTTGGTGTTTTTATTTGGTGCATTTGTGTTTTTTTAATGAAATTGAGAATTTGCCATACCTTGCAATATTTTTTGATAATAATTACAGTATTACTACCATTTGTGAGTGTTTTTTTTTTTAATTGTGTACATATATGGAATAAAAATGTGATTATTGCAACCATATGTAAATTTCATTAACTTATTTTGGGTATAACTGATCATTTTTATATTTTAAAATTTCATCTATATGGGGTCATTTTGGGACTTTACATGAACCTTAAAACTTTTACAGTGTTTTCATATCAATGAGTACTCAACCCCTATCGTAAATGAGCAACGTAATAATAAGTTCAGAATCATCTCCCCTTTAAGTTGAGAAAAAAATGAAATTACGCTTACAAGATGAAGCAGATGTTTTAAAACCTACACAGTTCTGTTCCATTTATGAAAACTGCACACGGAAAAGGAAACCAAAAAAAGGAAACCAATGTAAATAAAATGAACTATGAAATATTGGGGGTTACAACACAAAATCATAGATAATGGTTATTTGGGGGTTATAACACAACATCATAGATAATGGTTATTTGGGTGTTATAACACACACTTATAGATAATGGTTATACCAGTATCTTGTTCTATTTTGTTTAAAATAATCGGTCAATATATTAATATTTACAGTAAAAACAACTCGTTCCATGTAACTTCATTGACTGCCTTATACACTGAAATTCCCGACGCCCTTTGATGCTTTGCATCAATACATATCTTGTTATATATTCATATACATTTTTGCCGGATGGCTCGATTTTGTGAGGGTCTCATTATCGGATGGCTCGAACAGTGCACACCGTCGCGGTCACAATTTGTACACGTTTTTTTATTCGTTTAACTCGAACTCGCTTCGGTCGCAAACAGATGTTAATCGATTAAAATAACGCGATAATTGATGTCACGTAGTTATCTACGTCTCTGATATGAAAAATACATGTATCGTATGGCATCCAATTGATTTTAACTGTTGAAAATATGAAGTATTTATTTCGTTCTTATTAATTCAAAAGCAGAAAATAGAACGATGTAGTACGGAGTTTAGGCAGTATGAATACTCTAACTGGAGATGCAAGTCTATTGCAGATTCATTTAAGTAACCAAAAGTATATTAGAAATCGGTGGGCTCGAATTCTGGATGGCTCGAACTTTTGTTTTTGGTCCCAGGGTTTCGATTGCAATAATAAAACCCGACACAATTAGCTAAAAAGGTTTCTACAATTATGAAGCGAATGTGCCCATTACGTCATGATTAACACGTTAAAATTCAGAAAGCATATTCATTCCCGCAAAAAAGTCATGGCGATTGCACTTTATTATTCCTTTAATAGTAGGGACTGAGAGCTATGATAAACCGATACAACATGTTACTCCCCCATCGATTTGTAACTTAAATGGCTCGACACGAATAAAAAAAATGGCGCGACATTAATTTATTTTGAGCCTCAATCTTCAGATTACAAAGCGATAGGGCAATGACCAGTTTTCCCATCATATTTTTCTTCAACCTATGTAAATAAAATTGTAAACATACGCTGTATCGATTGTATTTGCGTCAATTTGTTCTTCTGCAATTATGTTCGCTTTAACACATCGTCCTTGGATTGCGAAATCCTTTCCTCTGGCTCAAAAGAATTTACCAATCAACTTGATTGACATCCTGTAAAAACACCAATTTACTTTAGGCTAGATTCGTTTCTTCCAAAAATCCAGATCGAATATATCCATCAAGCTCTGGTTGTTATTGTGATAAAGGATTATCTATTTTACTTTTTCACTCAGTTTCTTTCTGAATCTTTTGCTTTTCAGAATCAGATTGTAACATTAGTTTTTATAAGTGTAAGGATTGTTGATAATGGTCGAAAATAATTAGTACACATAGTTAATTATAAAGCGTGTATTTATTAAAAAGATGTATTTATGATTAATGTCCACATGTCTGGTTGCTGAGATATGAGAAATGTAATAAAATTTTTGCTTGGATTCGAATTAAACTAGTCTTATTAAATATGCACATTATTGAACAGTTGCAATGTCATATTTCGTAAACCTAACCTTGATAATTAATCGAGTTTAAAACCTAATTGCCTCGGCGAAAGCAAAAGTAGCATAGCTAAACATCATTTCCGCTAAACTTGTGAATACAATAAACAAATGAGTAAAGGTTCAAGTTATTCCTAAGGCTTGACATTTAAAATCCTTATTTTTCTTCGGATTTTATATCAAACCACTTTAGTTTTCCAATAAAATTGGTGTATGTGTTTATAATAAAGGTATCAAACTTTTATTTAAAAAATCGTTTGAAAATGGGTTTTATACCATATACATCTGTGCAGTTTGGACAGGAGCTACCCCGTACTCTTATGAGACGTGACGCATTGACTGACTTCATTGCAGTGTACATAGCTGCGATTGCAAAACCTGGCATGGAGTTACAATGACATCATATGACGTAAAACAAATTTTCGAAAGGTACAATAAAGGATGAAAAAATCTTGACGTGTTAATAACTTGCAAATATAGGTACAATAGTGTAGTGTAGCTGCGATTGCAAAACCTGGCATGGAGTTACAATGACATCATACGACGTAAAACAAATTTTCGCATGACGCGAAAGGTACAATAAAAGGATGAAAAATTCTAAACGTGTTAATAACTGGCAAATATATACATGTATTAAGATGTCTTTAGACAAGATATATAGTTCATGGTTGATCATGAATAGTCCATATGTCTCATCATGGGTACACGAACTATTGTTTAATCATATCCACAAAAAGAAATAAAACTATTTTAACCCAAAGGTGGATTCAATATTGATATATTAAATATCCAAATGTTTCCGTTAATAGGTCACTGAAGATAAGAAAGATATGTGCCGTGCTCTGTGGAAAGAGAGTCTAATGCATGTGCGTAAAGTGTCGTCCCAGATTAGCCTGTGCAGTCAGCAATGGCTAATTAGGGACAACGCTCTCCACTTTTATGGTATTTTTTGTTTGAAGAAAGTCTCTTCTTAGCAAAAATCCGGTTCAGGCATAAAATGTCGTCCCTGATTAGCCTGTGCGGATTGCACAGGCTAAGATGACATTTAACGCAAATGCATTAAAACTCCCTTTTTTAGAGCACGGATTAATTATTGTCATACTGTGATTTCATTCTACGTACTCATATCTGTAAACTAAAGTACTGTTTTTACATAAGTATGTTTTGTGGGGTTTTTGCATTGTTTGTATCACATTGTATTCTACTTGTAGGTTTTATATAGTTTATTTCACTATACTGCATGACAGTCTTCAAAATAACAAGTGGAAATAAAGATATATTAGATCGCTTGATTGCTAACATTTCGCTGACATTACGTCAAAGCAATAATCTATATGTGCGCGTGGCAGGGTTAGTGGCACAGAATGCGTAAACACTTAAGTGAGTTATCAAATTTTATTTCAAATATATATTTTTCAAATGCATGATGTATTTACATTATGTTAAAACGATCAACGATCATAATGGGTTAATGGCATGTGTACATTATGCATGTAAAACAATATTTGCTAGAGATCGTGATACTCAACTGCAGTTCAAAGTGCAGTCCGCACATACCAATTAGGGAACGGTGCAGTCCGCACATACCAATTAGGGACTACACTTTCAGCCTTAAATGGATTTTTGTTTAAAAGAGAATTCCTTTACACAAAAAATTCCATAAAAGCAGGAAAGGACTACACAGGCTTACCGGGGATGACACTTTACGCACATGCATGGAGCCGGTGTTTCAAGAACGCGACTTAATTCTGTATTTGTTGTTCACGCGATATCCGAGAATTTGTAGTGTATAAATATCTGCAGTATATAAACTCCGGCTGTCTATAGAAAAATTCTCATTTCAAAATGTCGAATTGCATTTTTAGAAACTAAAACGTTTTAATATAAAAATAACTTATATTCTTTTCTGTTGAATCGGATTTGACATTCTTTTTTATGTTTCTATGGCAATAACATTATCATTGAATGTCAACAAAATAGTATTACTCAATATAAGGTAAAAGCAACAGGTCGCATCTGGCTTTACATGGTACTGCGCGCAAATGTATCACTAGCTGATTAATGGCATTGATTAAAGTCTGTGCTAAGTAATATTGACTGACCTGTTAAGTCGCATTAACTCCTTCCAAATATAGCAATTGGATAAATAACTTTTATTTGAACTGCTGACAAACCAAATATCTAGAGAATACACGAATGTCATTGTGTAAACATTCCCAATGAATAGCATTATTTTTCATTTCTTTAGGCGATTTGATAAATATTTATTGGCGGGTTCAATAATAACTTATGTTATTACCCTGGTCATTGACCTTGTAAATGGGTTAACCTATTTATGGAAATATTGACCCATATAATTTGATGACTTGGTAACAGTTGTCTAAGACTATGAAATGTTATATACATACTATAAAATGGCTAGAATTGTAAAGCGATTTATAGGACACGTTGCTTTCTCTACAAAATGACGGTACTTATAAGATATGTTTATGGTAAATTGATAAAACAGTTGTCAATAATATTTTAACTGCCAATGTGAGTCCAGCCCCAGCAATTTACATCACGTACCATTTTAGTCTTAGAAGCAGAAACTAAATATGGCGAATATGAAATGTACATCAGATACTAAATGTGGTAATGATTTCGAAATTTCAATTACACATGTATGCATGTCACAATGAATGCCTCAGTAAGTTACAAAAAGGACGTAATAGGCAATCGCGAATATAATTAACCCATTTATGCATTGCGTCTAGAAAAAAGGCCTTGGAAAACAGCGGAGACCCAGATGAGACGCCGCATGATGCGGCGTCTCATCAGGGTCTTCGCTGTTTGCTTAAAGGAATTTCTGTTAGAAATGCTTTAAATATAGAAATAAATATACTAAACATCCATAATTTTGGAAATAAATTGATCCAATTTAGAAGGATGGGAGAGTCCACAAGGCATAAATGGGTTAACTTCAAAGAAATGTGTGACAAACGTGTGTATCTCGCATTTAAATATAAAACAGTGAAACATGTATAGAAAAAACACGTATTTGATAAAGATTTTTTCCAACGTCTAGCATATGTAACAAAACAATGAAAAAAATAAATCAGTGAATTTAACCACCTGTATAAATTTGAGTCATCGTTTGAAGATATTTACAAATGTTTGAAGCACCGTGCACCAAAAAAACGAACCCGGAAACTCCAGAGCAGCTTTACCGCGTGGATCAATATTTTCTTAAACCCGCGGAGAGCTGTTGTGAGAGAGAAGTTTATATTGCACATTACATTTACATTAATTGAGCATAATAGTACGGCAACTGTGTGGAACGCTTATTTCTGCACGTCTAATAAAGTCTTTTTTCCGTTTTTAGCCTTCTGATCATCGCACTAGAATGTTGCAACGCACAAATGCCAGTCTCTTTTGTTTGCGCGACCGATTTTGTGTTCGCCTGTACATGTATTTTCTTCGTCGGCAACATGGAGAACGGAGACCATATGTCTGTATGTTCGCGTTTGTCGTTCTCGCCTTGAACAAGTGTCAAGATCATTCAAATAGCACACAAGTGTACATCACTTGCGTTCCTCAATTCATTGTCATATCTCATAAAGATTCTCGCATCCCTTCACTTTGTGCTTCTTCCCGCCGAACACTCCGCGAATCGCAGTTTTAAGGGCGCTTGTGAGCCCTTTCTGTTGGCCTTTTTTCTGCTCGGGACTCACGACCGTGGGACAGGGGCCGTATTGTTTTAGGCGGATCTGACTGAGAACCCCCGCCAGCAACTCGTCGATGTTATGATTAAGAGCGGCCGAGGTTTCGATGTATTTGCAGTTATACGAGTTGGCAAAGTTCTTTCCATCTGAAAGTGGAAAATTATTGTGTTTTTTACCATGGTTAAAATAATTAATAAAAACGAAATATGCATATTCGCGAAGAAATTTATATGATCGGATCATATGTCTGAATTGTTTTAAAAGGATATCGTTGAAATTAAGAATTATTACACAAGCCGGGCGTAAACTGCGTGTTTTGCGCTCACATCAGGTCTTAAGTACCCATATTATTAGCCGTTCAATTACCTATTGGCATTATCTTTTTTATGGTTATTTTGTTATAAAAATCTTATGTGTCAGGTTCATATACATGATATATGCTGAGAACAAAATAATGAAATAACGTACGTATACATGTATACTGCTAAACTTTAAACACGGATTACTCGATTCAGAAAGCCCCCCCCCCCCACACACACACACCCCAATTTTGTTTAAAGGAAATGTGTCTACGCACCATCCGAAGTCACCAGACGTTTCCTGACAAGGTCCACCTTGTTGGCAACAATCATCACAGTCTTGGAGCCGCCTGCTTCCTCCTTCAGACGTCGCAAAGTTGCGCACGCAGACCTGAAGGACGAACGGTCAGCGCACGAGTAAACGAGCATATACGCATCCGCTTGAAAGTCGCTGTTATCATTCAGCGTTGACTGCAATGGAAAAAAAGAAATTGTCATGTTAAAAATTTCGCCATAAGCAAAATGGAAACAATACGCACTGTGCTGGCATGGGCAACTATAAACGCCGATGTTCCCCTGGATACAGCCATTATTTAATATTTGGATAACCCTATGTTTTCATGCGGTTTTGTTTCTGTCCGTAATGACTATATTTCCAAATCGCCGCTAGGCATTTTCTCAAGACACACTCGTCTACGTGCCTCATTTGGTCTCCTCATGGTCTAATCCACGTCTATATCGACGCTTTTCATCACATTTCCAGTGCTCCTTTGTAATGACCTTATGTGCGATAATTCGGCTTCAAAACATCGAATTATTGACGTCAATTTTTGAGGCAAATTAGTTCGCGCTGTTATTGAATCAGTGCGCAAACAAATCCGAAATCTTATGCCCACTCATTCGGTGGAAACTTGACCTATTACGAACGGATGATGTTTTCCAAATAAGTTGAACAGCTGTTATTATATTATTAACACGTGCTTTTGCTAAAGGTTGAAGAATTTATGCGCACTCCTTTTGGAAGTAAGACTACCAGGTAGTTTAAATAATGTGTCTGAGAACAGAAATTCAAAACAAGTTTAAATATCCTTTTTAAGCTTACATGTTCAAGGCCTGTTCTCTTTATAAGATAAATGTTGTTTGTTTATAGCGAGTGAAGTTTAACCCATTTATGCCTAGCGTCTAGAAAAAAAGGCCTTGGCAACAGCGTAGGCCCAGATGAGACGCCGCATGATGCGGCGTTTCATTAGGATCTGCGCTGTTTGCTTAAAGGAATTTCTGTTAGAAATACTCTAAATATAGAAATAAATATACATGACATCCCTATTTTTTTTAATAATTTGATCCGATTTAGAAGGATGGGAGAGTCCACTAGGCATAAATGGGTTAAATTGAGGAAATCTATCTTTGGAATATATTCTAATGAAGATTAATTGTCTTGTTTACAAACGTAGACTCTACAGGACTCGATGTAATACTGGCATTTAATTACTTTCTCGTGATCATAAACTATGCTTGGGTGTACTTAAACGATGTTTAAATATGACGTCTTTGTCGAGAGAAATAGCAATCTTCAACGTCTTCAAATATGCAACACTATCTATAAATACCAAAAGAATGTGGAACATGAGATGGAACCACATTTTAAGACACTATCGTATTAAATTATTTAAGTATACGTCCAATCCTAGCTTTATTTAATCTGATTTTCATGTAATTTACAAAAATAACTGATAGTGTACAAAAAGGTTTCAGTCAAGGCTTTTGTTTGCTCAAGATCTTGGCCCTACACGTTTTTTTGCCGGTATCAACATCAGAAATAATAATAACGGAAATTGGGATACATTGATAACAAAACTTTATTAAAATTTCTCTTTGAGTGTGTGTGTGTGGGGGGGGGGTGAGGATGGATGACAAAATAATATGATATATGGATATTCAGGTGTGTGTTTTCGAGCTTTATTCAAATCGCCAAGGGATTATATTTTTGGGTTCAAACATTTATTTTAATAAATTTGGAATTCATAATACATGTATATTTAAGTAAAACTGATGATCCTTTTGGATTATCTTTTTGAATAGCAAATTGTGTTAACAATGTGTCTAAAATCTTTTTTTTTTAGAATGCGCCTTTATACGTCACTAACTTAAATATAGCTGATCAAACTGATATGTGTCTGTTAACCCCGAAATATACGGAGTACACATGTAAAAGTTCGTTATTATAACAACGAAATCAATCCTAGCAAATAAAATTACATTCAATAGTCATGAATTCAATCTAAAAGATACCCATCTTATTTAACTCAATTATTAGCAGTAATGTATTATAGGGAATGCACATGGCTTTAGACGTATATTTGTAAATCAAACTTTTTGGGGGAAGATGTGTTTTGATTGACACCGAATTAGTGTTTACCATGGATTAGCATGACGATTTCACCTGTTGACTCGTTCGTTTGGCGTGTTCCTAATGGTTGCGTGTAGCCAAGATCTTGGCGGTGATTAACCGAACGTGGGCTTGAATATGTCAAGTTGTATTACTGACGAAAATTAAAAGTCAAAACGCAAGTGCACCACTTTTAGTAAACGGGATATGGCGAAACCTTACTGGAAGGTTATTTGCTGTTTACATGTCCATCAACTTTGCTAATTGTTAATTATTGTATGTGTTAAAAAACTGATGCATTAATTTATGTTTCGTTTTGCGGGAAAACGTTGATGCAAGTTGAGAGAATAAATTTTCTAGCGATAAACCCTCTGGTTTTTATTTCTATAAACCTAACATTCGCATTTATTAAAGCGGGTATATACGATTTTGTCAAATATTTATGAATTTATATAAACTGTGTAAAAAACTTATTATATATATATTTCAATATAAATTAAAATAAAAGTTAAGAAGAACATGTGTCGAAAAATGGGAAATAGGCCAGATATTTAATTCTGAAATTGAAAACGGCTGTACAGCCGAATTCGCCAGCATGTATACCATACATGTACGATGTGCATCTAAACTTAGTTTAACGGTTTATTTGAATTCCTGCAACGATATCTAATCATACGACACACGAACACTATCTCCGATCCTAATACAAAGACGAATGCTTCGTTTATTGTAGGAAAATATGTACGTCATTATCGGCTCGGGGCGCTAATTTGTCTTTGCTGCATTTAATGAAATTCGGCTTTAATGTATACTTTTTCTTGCCTATTTTGTGTTATTGTAACATATTTTATCAATATATTACAATTAAACACATATAAAAAATCGTATATACCCGCTTTAAAGTACAATGATACAAGGTGTGACTAAACATTAAAAGCAGGTGGTATTGTGTTATCTTGATATGTAGCAATATGCCAATACAGGATTCTTGTGTTTTTGTTCATCAGACATTGATTACAAAAATTCGTGTTTTACATTAACTAAAAGGTTTTTAATTCATGTATAACAATGGCCAATACATTTCAACACACAATTTATACCGTCTTTTACATATAAAATGCTATGACATCCACAATCCTACGATTTGAGAGAAACGTTTTATGAGCATTTGATGTCGTCTTAGATGTTGAAAGAGTTCTTGGAATAACAAGGCACGACAATCCGTCACCATGACGATCAGATGTACGGGATTACATTATATCACGTGGCTAGGAAACGAACTTAGAATTAATTAATGGTGTTCAAACAACGATAGAAAGGTCAGGGGAGGAATCCTAAAAAATCCTTTCAAAAGCGACCGTTTTAGAAAATATAAATGTATATATGTAATTTTAGTGGGAGAACATTTCTGTTTTATGGTGTATAAGTATTAAACAAGAAATATCTTTAAAAAGACATACGGCGTTGATTGTGGTCGGTGTTTATGAACGATAAAAAAGTTATATCTATGAGATCAAAACTAGCGAATGCCTTTTTGTGCGCAGTTCTTAGCTGCAACACAAGCAATCATTTACGGGGTGTTGCGCCAGATTTCGCGGCTTATTTCGCTTTATTAGATATTGTTACTCAGATATCTATATTTACAGAATAGAAAAACACAAGAAACATGAAAATAAATGAAAGCATATAGGTCAGCTGGCAACAATCCAATCTTATTTGATTCCATTATTAATAGTATCGTGAATCATCGTGCTCATGCTTTAAAAATAAGTCTAGATTAATAAATATTTCTAATTAAATTAATAAAAATTGGTCATTATCATGCAATTGTTGAAAACACATAAAGAAATCTATGATTGACATACCGCAATAATATCGCCGAATATTTAGTATCTTTCTTATCAAAATAAACTTCAAGTGCACATAGTTTACGCGATATCGTTTATATAACGATTTCTGTAATTGACCGCAAATCTTGATACCTTACGGGTTCGACTGAAATACATAAAAGTGAGGTAACAATTCCACTGCTGGAACGGCGGCATATTTAGATCTTTAAACATTTACGTGTTTAACGGTCAATTTCGAAGAGTTTTAGGCTGACCGATGGACAATTTGCATTCAAATTGATTGGTCGCTTACAATGGTCTGGCTAAGGTGAAAAGCTGGCGTATACAGTTACGCCGAAAAAAGTATACATGTAGTGTATTAGTATATAAAATGATTGACATATATCCTAAACTTTAACATAGCTGTCGACATGACAAAAACAATAATGTACAAATATCAATATAAATTCATCATTACAATATTGAAAACATTTAAAATAGTTACCACATTGTTTTCTTCAAATAGTTCGAGCACCGATTCTTCTTGATTCAATATCACGGAGACGCTTGTTTTGTTCTCTTCCGAATCTGTGGAGTGAAATGCTTGCATTAAGAAAATATTCAAATTCCTGTGAACACTTAACCGACACAATAAACGTCTACAATTTATCCTCACATGGTACGCATATATAGATAGCATAAGCGTCCATAAAATTTTACCATAAAATAGTATTTCATGCATTTTACATCTTGTACCAAGATATTTGAGACTTAAGTTCAATGGTTAAAAATAAACATTATAACTAAGTGTTTGTAAAAAAAAAGTCATAGTAATTCACGGATTAGACTATCATAAAGCGTGCTTACTGAAGTGTAATATTTGCATCATGTAGAGTTTATCAGAAATGATTCTGCAAAATAAATCAAGGCTGTTATTTGCGTGTCTTTGCAACGTTTGTTGTATTTCGTCAGTTTCTTTTATTACAAATCTTATTTGATAGATAGTCGGCTAGGCAAAACATTGCCTTAACCTGATATGGCTAAATGCCATTTTGAAATTAAAAATAATAGTGATGTTTAGTGTAAATTTGAAACATGTTCTCATAGAAACTGCGTTAACTTATACATTTGATCCACCGTTTCTTCCATTACATACACGGAAACGATCGAATTTCTAAAGATGTTACGGCTTTGTTATGGCCAATTCTAACGGCCTCAATTTTATAACTTCTGTATACTGTTAGCAGCTGCAGACATCGCACTCTTATCATATTTTGTGTTTTAAACACGTGTTTCTTTTTAAACGTTTCAACGCCATATGAAAAAGTGATTACACACATGAAACAAGTTAGTTTTAACAATTGAATCTTTTTCCAAATTACCTTAGATTATCATAATGTTTATATTTGGTCCTTTATTGTTGAATTCAAATGATAAAATATCAAATATCCAAATATCAATAGCAATAATGATTTTCAAAATGTGCAATAAAATATTTAACCTTACTGACAGCATCATTTTTACACACAAAAAAACAACAACAAATAAGTGGTGAAACAAAATTATGACTTATAAATGTTACGTGTACTTTAAAAAAAGATGTCAAACATGTCCCTGCAATTAACATTTTCGTGTTCGTGATGTAGACACTTTTCAGTTATTGGTAATTATAGGTATCAATTCATCGAACATGTGTCACATTCACGTAGATAAGCTACATCTGGCCAATAATCGAACGCAAAAAAAAAGAATTTAGCGGAAGATGTTACTTCTACGGCGTAGGAACTGGACGTTTCTCATTATTATATAAGGTATATTGTGCACGCAATCGGAACATAAACATATTGACGATCGTATTAGTGAATATCATTTGTCGCATTCAGATATATGAAGAATATATTTATGTTTCAAGTTTATTAAATGTAACTTAGTTTTACGTGACATTCGGAGAAATTAATAAATATTTATTTATCCTTGTATGTAAGTCCGTATTCATCATTTGCATTTATATATGTTAATTTCATACCATTGATTCTTGCCTTAGCGAGACATTTATAAAGCTACAAATTATGAAATAGTCAATCCGCGTACCTGTATGAACGTCCGAGGCGCCCAGGAACTCTGAGGTTGTGAATTGGCTGATGATGGCGCTCTTGCCGACGCCAGTGGACCCCAGCACGAGCACCTGGTACTGCGATGGGCACTCGTCGAGAACCGAATCCTGGGAACTTTCAAGTCCGGGTTTGACTCCCATTTTCCGGTTTTCCATGGACGCGAAGCAGCTGGTACGCCGGACGGGAGTGCAGTATGCGGCTGCAAAGGAGCTGTTCCGACGGCGGGCCTGTTCCGCGTATACGCTGTCTCGGCGCCCGTAGTTTCCGCATACGCTCTGAATTGACATCGTGCTCATACGACGGTAGCCCGTCGTAGAAACCGCGCTGTCCCTACGGCCGTCTATGCACAGATCACCTTGGTTCACAAGTCCTTTCATAGTGGTACTGAACTGCCTAATCCGACTGGTGTCCAGCTCTTCCGGGATACTCTCCGGCAGCTGCCTCGGTTCGGAGTTCGCTTTGGCTTCGATGTATACTGGATTTAATGCTTGATTTGGAACAGTTATGGCGATGGACGGCAGACTTTTACTTCGGTTTCTTTGAGCTCTTTTACCGTTCTTTTTCCGGATGGACCTCGAGAAAGACATTCCCCTTCTTTCCGGTACTGTTTTCGGGCGAACAGATTTGTCCTTTGTGGCGTATTTTTCCGAAACTCTACACAATTCCGCTAGTTCCATTGTTGTAAATATTTTTTTTTAAATATCAACTAATGCTTACACATCAAAACACTCCCAATCTCAACGATCTTGCTCTGACGTTGTCAACTATGAAGCATTATTTAGAACATGACACTGATTCAATCTCAGCTTCGCGCGCGCTTATATAGCGCGTCATCGATTGCAGACGACAGCAGAGATTTTCTATATTTGGATCGCACTATAAAATCTCCAATATTTCACAACTTCCTATAGCAATAGGCCCTCAGATAGGCAATAAGCAACAGGGGACTAGGTTAAACACACGCAAACAATAATTTCATGTCCCTCTTCAGCCTGACAAACACTCTTTGGGGAGGTCTATCTAAGCCTTATATAGAATGCAAACTAATTCCAACCGCAGGACACCTTTGGTGGCTTTGGGTACGATATATATCGTCGTGTTTACTTTATATAATTAACAAGAACATAACTCGTACGACAGATGGCACTGAGTATACACTTAATACCAACGTGGGTGAAGATCATTAATAACGGTGGAAATACCAGCAGCACCCCAGGCAGTCGAAGGTGATTCGAAATTTTACGAGCATCCGGTTCCGGAAATGTGGTTCGCAACAGCAGTTATGAGTAAATGGCGCGCGGCGGGGATAAGTGATCATAAATGGCTTACAGACGGGTGAAAAATTTATTATTCGTCAAATCTGTTCACATTTACCAAGAGAATGGGGGTGGGGTAATACAGAGGACGACTTGGGTTATTTATAACTCATTACAAAATTTCGCATTATAGTTTCAACTGTTAAGGAATTTTATATTTCATTAATTATACGCCCATTTTGGGTTTATGGTGTTCGATATGTCATCGTTCTTTATCCCCCGCCATAGGCGGAGGGATATTGTTTTGGCGTTGTCCGTCCTTCCGACCGTCCGTCCGGAGCCATATCTTGGAAATGCTTTGGCGGATTTCATTGAAACTTGGTATGAGTAAATGTATGGATAACAGGATGATGCACGCAAAATGGCATTGTACACCATCCGTTAATAACGGAGTTACGGCCCTTTTTATCTTTAAAAAAATGATTTTTTGTGTGTCCGGAGCCATATCTTGGAAGTGCTTTGGCAGATTTCATTGAAACTTGTTTTGAGTTATTCAGTATATATATATATATATATATATATATATATATATATATATATATATATATTCACACATATGGCCAGTTACGGGGTCTCTGATTTAGAAATAGGTTATGGGGTTCCCACTTTAAATACATGTATCTCCATACCCTTTTTTATCCGATATAAACACGAATTAAGGTATATAGGGGTACCTACTATTATTATTGTATATAAATACGTCATTTATTTAACGTCTTATACAAGGAAATATATAGCGAACTTATTTGCGAGGTATATACAATTTCAATTTCAGACCTGATTGTGGTTTTCGATTTAAGACCTTATTGTGAGATTTGATTGCATTACCTCCCCTACACCCCCCTCATAGTAATTAAAGGAGCCTAGATTGCGGGGTTGTATATAGACCCCGTTTTTTATATTGACCTCGTAAGTACAGTCTGAAAACTACAGAGACCGCGTAACTGGCACTATGTATTGGTATATATATATATATATATATATATATATATATATATATATATATAATATAAGAAGATGATGCACGCCAAATGGCATTGTACACTATCTGTTAATAACGGAGTTATGGCCCTTTGTACCTTTAAAAAATTCATTTTTAGTGTCAAATATAACACTTTTGTGTCCGGAAGCATATTGGCGGGGGATATCAATTCAACGAATTTGCTTGTTTTGTTTTTAGATCGCAGTCGTCAGAATAAAAAAATAACTTATTATCTGGGTCGTCATCAAAACGCTGAAACTGCATCTTTTAATTGCGATAATTGAATACTAAGAGCTATAATTTTATGATGTACCATCACGAGACTTGCAATGAACACTTTCGCATTCTAAATTAATAAATGACCTCACTGAAATAAAGTATTTACCTTCTAATGTTTCTTAGCAACGGTTTGATTGTGTTTGTATTTGTTGCTTTCACGTAACGAAAGTCTATTGAATTTCGATGTTTATGACGTATTGTAAGCGCTATGTATAAATTTGAGTCGTGTTCTGAGAAAACTGTGCATAAATCATGTGCGTAAATTGTCGTCTTAGATTAGCCTGTGCAGTCCGCACAGGCTTATCAGGGACGACACTTTCCGCTTTTATGACATTTGTCGTTAAAATGAAGTCTCTTTATAGCAAAAATCCAATTTAGGCGGAAAGTGTTTTCCCTGATTAGCATATGCGGACTGCACAGGCTAATCTGGGACGACACTTAACGCACATGCACCATGCCCAGTTTTCTCAGAACACGACTCATATAATGACTATTCCTAATGTTAAACGTTTTATAAAGCACCACGGTATGCTCATGTTTCCTGTCAGCGTTTCAAGAATGTCGCATAAGCGGCTTATAAACATTAACTTGTTCAGTGAGTCAGTGACATCATTCTGCTAGAATAAAGTCATGATGGACTTTTCGTTGCCATTTTAGTCATTAACCCATTTATGCCTTCTAGATTGGATTAGGGATGTCTAGTATATTTATTTCTATATTTAGAATATTTCTTACAGAAATTCCTTTAAGCAAACAGCGCAGATCCTGATGAGATGCCGCATCATGGGTCTACGCTGTTTGCGAAAGCCTTTTTTCTAGACTTGGTTAAGTCTGCTTGTTTCAGAAGATGACAAAAATTGCCGTATTATATTCGCATTTATTTTTGAGACTTCTAAATTTAAAAAAAAATATCAATTCATGTGTAATAATTGATGCCTGTTAATTTGTTGCTGTTTTCAGCCCCTCGTAAATTGCGATTTCAAGTGAGACTCATATTTTATAAAGTTTAGTTTCGACCTCCGAGTTTAATCATACAAGTATATTCACAAGATAGTCATATATGTTAAACACTAAATTTTGTTTAATCAATACAGATACCGATAATTGCATTGCTATAAATGCATATGGTGTTTTGCAATTATGGTGTTTGAGAACATGTATAGATCGAGTTCACACGGTGTATGAAAGAAAGAATAGCTAGCGACACATGAAAGTAAACAGCTCTGCGACATTATCAGTTCGACGTGTTGCCATGGCAATCTTTCAAACCTCAAGGGTTTCATTAGCAAATTCGAGGACCACAAAAATCAGAACAAATTGGCTCTTTTGAGATACAAATTTACTGTTGACATGAAATGTTAACTTAATCAACACCAGTTTCACATTCGACAGTTATATTTAAACTTGTTTTTTTCGTTTTATCATGACTGATGAATGTTCATTCTCTACCTTACACCATTATCGGTTATGGGTTTTTTCGTCAATCAACACGAGCTTAAATCAAGCGTGACTTCGTTTACCAGCGCGAGAATCCAAAGTGCAAAACAAACTAGAAGCTTTAATGATAAAATGTGCGCAATGGACAAATAAATAAACGATGTGACAGTTTCGATAGAAAAGCTAATCCACCAAATGGCTTTTCTGTCTTACTTTATCTAGCTTTTCCGAACAGATGTGCTAATGCCACTGTCTTACGTAATCGATGTGATAAACATAGACGTCAAAAACTGGCAGAAATATAGTGAAAGACGGAGGGTACGGAAACGTATATGGTACACCCAAATAACGCGGTCATGCCGGAATAATCTATATCGACTTACTATGAAATAACATCGTATGTCGACATAGTTTTGTAGCTTTTCCCACCTTAATTTTACTCGTCATAACGACATTAAGTTGAAGTCTCGACGTAAATATTTCCGGCTTTTCCCGAAAATATATGTTGTCGACATGATCTAAGTCGACAAATCTACATAACTTTTGGCGTCATTCTCTTGTGAAAATGACTTGCCATCAAAGTTTTAGTTGACACGATAAGTTATTTTTTACGCCATGACACCTTTTTCAATATCATGTCGTTGTAGAATTTTGACATCATCACATTATTGCAACATTAGTTCATGACTTCCGGCGTCGAACAGATTTTTAGTTTTTGGTATATTCTTTCGAAACACGGAAGACCTCAAACAGTCCATTTTTACAGCAGGAATGCTTGGTATAAAGGTAAAAATAACATACACTGTTTGCAAACAATAAATATTAATGTGTTCGTTGGGTTTTTTAAGCATTTAGAGAGCTTAAATCTCGATTGATTCATTTAGATATGTTTCTTCAACTAATACTTGCAAAACGTGTGTTTCACGACCCACAACTTTTTTTATTGCAGATTTGTGTCTTAGTGGCACTGATATATGTTGACTCATCGTCAGCTGTACTTTCAAATCAAGAAAGTGTTGTTTGGATTTCGCGTTATCACAAACAGGGCTACACGCGTCTGGATATATGAGGATGTTTGCTTTTCCTACACAACACCGCTCTTAGTTTAAGCCAACTGAAACGGATACTGCGAAGGTTAGGGCTAAAAAGACGTAACGCGTCGTCTCCTCTTCCAGACGTTATAAGAGCGATTCGTTCAGTATATAAAAGAGGAATGGCTGTATGTGGTTATAAAACTATATGGAAACTGGCCAAGACAACCACAAATGTCAAAGTAACCCAAGAAACAACAACGTGTGTATTGAAGGTAATTGATCCTGAGGGTGTTGCTCTCAGGTCTGCACATCGCCTGCGACGCAGAGTCTATACCAATAAAGGTCCTAATTTTACTATACACATTGATGGGTATGATAAGCTAAAGCCTTTTGGAATTGCTATACACGGGACGGTGGATGGATTTTCCAGATGCATATTATGGCTGGAGGCATGTTATTCGAATAATGACCCTCGAATTATAACGGGCTTCTTTGTTAACTTTGTGAAACGGATTCGTTGCCTTCCACGTTTGGTTCGTGGCGATGCAGAGACAGAAAACGTGTGGGTACGGGCTATGCAGATAGCGTTTAGGTTTAATGACAGAGATAACATGTCTGGAATGAACAGTTACATGACTGGGAGATCCACTGGTAATTAAAGAATTGAACGTTTTTGGGTAAATTTAAGAGTCAGTTTACTGTGTTTTGGATGAAATATTTTAAGGATATGGTAGACAGCGGCTTGCTTCGCATTGATGACCCTGTGCATTTAGAATGCTTGGGATTCTGTTTTATACCATTAATACAACGTGATCTGAACTATTTCACCCATCTATGGAATTCTCATCGGATTCGGCAGCAAAGACATGTGGAAGCACCAAATGGGATACCGATAGTTATGTACTACCAGCCTGAGGCGTATGGAACCCGAGATTTTTCATTTCGGCTTCCTTGCGAATTGGAAACCATTGATCGTATTCAAGAGAGATACTTTGTAAAGAAACCACAGTTTGGATGTAAAGATGACTTCATACCCGTCCTAGAACATGTGTGTGAAATGCAGCGGGAGCAACTGCCAATTCCTGAATCGATTGAAAGTGCGACTTCTTTGCTCTTGGCCTTGACTGAAATATTGGATGGTTACTAATTACATATGCAAAATTATATGCTTAAAAAGTGGTTATATTTTGAAAATTTAATCGTTAAGTTAGTTTAGTTCAAGTTAATTTCGTTTCGAGTTTTATTTACAATGTGTCGATAAGCAACACAAAATTCATACTCTTGTTATTGGAATTGATCATGAAGTAGTTAAACGTTGTTTGTTTTTTTTTACTTAAATAAATTCACTCATATTGTTGTACACATTTACAGACATTGCAAACTTGGCAAAAAAATCGTGTTCATCATTTCATTTTTAGATTGCAAAAGAATGAATACAACGTCACTAATTGTTTAAAAACATGGCGGTCATTTAGTTATGAAATCCTTGTAAATTGTGGAATGTTCCTTTCAAACTATGGTTCTTTCAAAAGATTTATTAACATTTCATTTCAAACTTCAATATATTAAACGAAACGACTGTTGCAAATCTTATATTCGATATTAACACGGGCGCAAATATATGATATGTTTATTTCGTATTTTCTTACTTGATTTGCTGTTCCTGAAACTCTAGTGTATGTAGTACATGTTTGAAATAAATGTTCATACTGCAAAATCGATCTTTATTTTTTTAAATTGTCAAAGAATTCGTTTTTGGGGAAATGGAAAATTATGCATATGTGACACAAAATTGGGCTATTTTTAGATCAATTTTAGAGCTAGTTTATGTGATCGGTCTTTCTTCGTCGTCCGTCAAAATTTTCACTAAAGCGAAATCACCTACTCAGCTGTGTCAATAATACCAAAACATGAACAGTCTTTAAAGGTAGTCAGGTTGTAGTTTGCATTTATTTCCATATTATGTCCACATCGCACATAATTTATCAAAACATTTTCAAAAATTTGTTTACGAGCCGGTATAGTTTTATATGAGTTGTGATACACGTACCCTTTGACTAGATCGGTCTATGGTCGGACCCTATATATATAATCAACTGCAACAAAAATAAAATGCCATTAAAGTTGAGTATATACTCAACCGGATTATTAATGTGTTATTGAAAGCGAATTATGCATTTAATCGCCAATTATACGTGCAGCCATCATTGTAAAACGACAAAAATGAACGGCGAATTTAAAAGTAACGCTTGACTTTAATGGCATTTTATTTTTGTTGCAGTTGATTACATCATTACAAGTGCCCTATGTTTCACTTGCGTACATTATTCTGATAGGCTATATAGAGAATACTAGGTTAGCGTTGAATACAGAGAAGTTTATGTTGCGAGGTGTAGAACGCCGAGGGCGCGAGCCTTGGCGAGCGCTTTCGGTGTTCGAGCCGAGCAACATTAACGTCTCTGTATTCAACGCTAATCCTAGTATTCTATTTATCCCATTTGATTTTTTTTCAACGTGACATTTAACATTACTAGATCTAATAACCTTAGCCTAACAATTATTTTAATTCATTTAAAAAAATCGCGTAAAATCTAACGAATGTAACCATGCGTATTGATATATATGTATTTGTTCTGGTACGCAAAATAGTCTTTAAAGCGGGTATATACGATTTTTTAAATGTGTTTAATTGTAATATATTGATAAAATATGTTACAATAACACAAAATAGGCAAGAAAAATTATACATTAAAGCCGAATTTTATAAAATGCAGCAAAGACAAATTAGCGCCCCGAGCCGATAGTGACGTACATATTTTCCTACAATAACCGAAGCATTCGTCTTTGTATTAGGATCGGAGATAGTGTTCGTGTGTCGTATGAATAGATATCGTTGCAGGAATTCAAATAAACCGTTAAACTAAGTTTAGATGCACATCGTACATGTATGGTATACATGCTGGCGAATTCGGCTGTACAGCCGTTTTCAATTTCAGAATTAAATATCTGGCTTATTTCGCATTTTTCGACACATGTTCTTCTTAATTTTATTTTAATTTATATTGAAATATATATATATAATAAGTTTTTTACACAGTTTATATAAATTCATAAATATTTGACAAAATCGTATATACCCGCTTTAAAAATTCACACTAACCATCTAATATTTTACACAGCTCTATGCTTAACGTGAATTAAATCGGATAGCAAATATTGCAGATTATTTATGAATTGTGCGATATTTGTATGGCTAATTGTACATTATTACATGTCAAAAGAATATGCATGGATTATAAACAATGCACATTACACAAAATAAGGAAAATGTGATTAATTGATAATTCAAATACCGTATGTCGTGTACAGTACATGTACATGTGAAATAAGTCGCGTTTGTAATAAATCGTCATTTTTTTTTTGGGGGGGGGGGAAATGACGCAATAAGTGTCATTTTATGACGCCATCAATCAGCTGATTCATTATACGGATGGCAAAAAAATATGTCATATGACTAGATTTAAAGGTTGAATGTCGTATAATTTTGAAGCAAAAGTTTTCTCGACTTTATTAATTATGACAAATCATTTCAGTGGTAAAGTTAAAAGTAGTCCGTGCACGTGACAGGGCACGTGACAGGGCACGTGACAGGTATATCCCACAGTGTTGAATACAGGCTAGTATATTCCATAAGGTGTTATACCGTTAATGTCGCGTTGAAAATGGGATAAAGTATATCATTTGACTGGGCTTTAATATTCAATGAAGCGAGTTGCCTCCACGAAGCGCACGAGGAAATCAAACGTGGGACTACTTGGATTAATTATGCCATGTGCGACATGTACACAGTCGAAACTGCGTATCGGAAAAGGAGGCGCTTACTAAATTCATGCACGAATAAATCCCAAATTATATTGTCTTTTAGCCAAACCATTGAAAACATATGCACATGCAGAATGATATTGTAATTACATGTATAAGAATTGAAACGCTCTTTTCTTCGCTTCATCGATGTAAGTAGGTTAGTTTTGGTATTTAATTCGGCTTTATGCAAATTAGTTCCTCACAAAAAAACATGCACATGTTCAACTAGAGACAACTTACATCTTACATTTAAAAGACCGAAAACCGCGTTCAAGATAAAACGTCAATAGCTGCAGTGAAGTATCAAGCAGATACTATAATGGTGAGCATTAAAATTCGATTCAATAAAAACTTTATTCAGATTTAACAAAAGTTGAGCTTCAAATCTTCGCATAGAAGCTGATAATTTAAATTATAAATCTCTTATTCTAAATATCAATTTTAAAAAGATGATTTATAAAACAACATAACAGCAAATGAGTTTCAAACTGTTCTTCAGTATTTATTCAGAAAAAGTAAGACAAATAAAAACAAAGTTAAGGACATATCACTTTCTGAAATAGTCAGAAGTGGGTGGGGTAATGTAATTGCTTATATTAACATTCTATTATGAAGTTTGGAACAATGTGCACAATTAAAACAACATATACTTCAGTGATACATGAATCAGTTCTAATTAAATCTTTCAAAAAGAGTAAATAATAACATGTTTTACCTTATAAACCACTTTCTTCTTGGGCTTTGGAAGTCCTTATTTGCTTGTTTTGTTCATAAATCCATTGACACCAGCTGGAACCTACACTACTGTAGAAGATAATGTAGGAGTATTATTAAATATAACACACTAGAAACACTGAAAAGGGATACTTTTGTGCAAGAAAAAAATGTAAACAACTAGAGTCGAAAAATAGCATATAGTACTTGAAGAAGTATGGTAGGCCAAAAATGATAATTAAAAAAATATAATATGAAAGATACATAAATATTGAAAACATGTTAATTAAATCCATTTAATTTTATCGCCTTTGTGAATACTATAAAGATAATGATATATCAATGTGTTTTTTAAAGTTATATTTTACACTGTTTCCAAAATGTTCAATCAAGTTTATAAATTTTGTCATCCTGGTCAACCATACTTTTTCCAACTATTTTAAGGTGTGTTCACAAGCTTCTTTAACTACATAAAATATATGGAAAATGACCCCACGGTGGCTATGTTTTTTGACGGACCAGAACCAGTTTCAAACAAACTATACATTTAGAGAAAACTGCCCCACACCCTGAAAGCCATATTTTCCCACCGATCTTGACCATTTTCGAACTCGTCCATGATATCAATAAAACCAATATTCTGACCAAGTTTCATGATAGGGAAAACATGTTACTTACAATGTAACTTTAAAGCCATGTCCGGAAACTGCCCCTCATGCATGCATGTATGTATGTATGTGTGTATGTGACCATATGCGCATCTTGGTACTTCTATATTTTTAATATAAATTCAATTAGTGGCTGCTGAGTGAAGAAACCTAAAAGGTTATACCTTATAGTGCCTATGGCATCAAATGGCAATAACTCATCGAATCAGAATGATTAACATTGACATGAATAACATTGTTTTGTAGTTTCATTCAAATGTTTTCAGAATTATAGAAATGGTTAAAGTTGAAAAAAAAACATTTGAACGTCCATCATTGGTAGAAAAATATATCATAAACATACAAACATTATGGGCAATAACTCATCGAATCAGAATGATTACATTGACATGAATAACAGTGTTTTGTACTTTCATTCAAATGTTTTGAGAATTTTAGAAATGGTTTAAGTTAAAGAAAGAAGAGCTGTCTCCATAGGATGACATATGCCCCTGAAAAATGCTTTAATAGAAGTTAGGAGCATTTTTCGAAACCTTTACGCTGATTTTGAAACCTACACGCGGACCCTAAGTTCAAGGTCAAGGTCAAAGGGGTCAACAATTGAGTGCGTATGGAAAGACCTTGTTCATATACACATGCATACCAAATATGAGCGTTACATCTGAAGTGACATAGAAGTAATGAGCATTTTTCAAAAAAGTATGACGGACAGTCCGATCACTATATGCCCTCCTTCGGGGCATAACAAACAAAAACATTTGACCTCCATCATTTGAAGAATAATATATCATAAGCATGCAAACATTAAGATAACAAGCAAACTCCTGGAATTGATATCCCTCCCAAATAAATTGTGTTTATGGATGTGTGTATAACTAAAAGAAAATGTATAAGTGAAGGGTTTTGCCTTTTCTCAATTATTTTTTATAACTTATTTGATAGGTTTGCAGACAATAAAATGCAGTTATTACAGAATCCTTTGATGCATAGTAAAGGAATGACCTAATAATGAATCAAATTTGTGACCTTTGACCTCAATGTGTGACCTTGACCTTAGACCCTAGGAGTATGGGATGAATGTGAAGCACCCCGAGATGACTGAGAACAACTATGGCAAGTTTCATGGCTCTGACTCTGGACTCTGTTAATGGAGATAAAGCCTAAGCTTATATTAAAAAGCTTTTTTTTTTAAAGATATAAAGGGCCATAACTCCATTATTAACAGATGGTGTACAATGCCATTTGGCGTGCATCATCCTCTATATTTCAATAAAATTCGCCACAGCACTTCTAAGGTATGGTAGCGGACACAAAAGTGCCGGACGGACGGAAGGACAGACGGATGGACAACGCCAAAACAATATCCCTCCGCCTATGGTGGGGGATAACAAAATCAAGATTAACAACAGACATATCATGTTTAAACTTAAAAAAGTGTCCCTCAATTTGGTTTATCTAAAAGAACTGAACAAAAGTGTCACTATCTATGTAAAAGCCATACAGCACTAGTGTATGGATGAGTCGTACTGAAGGTACTGAAGTATTCTCAATAGAACATTTAAGATACAAACTGAACTAAAAATGAGCAAAAATAAACAAAACAATATAGCACAATAAAAACTGAACTAAAAATGTTATTTCACAGTAAGCCGATATAAACTAATCCGACATGACCATATTATTAAGGTACCATATACGCTTCTATAATTTTTAAACAACGACCTTTGTCCACATAAATTATATCGACTCCTTCATTCATATCGCCATGTCAACATTATGTTACTTGCAAGTCATCAAGATATATGCCGTCATACAGTAAACGACACAGAAATAGTAAAATTTAAAAGACGGCAAGAGTTAAAATATCGTCAGAGATTAAGGCTCTTATGTCAACATGCGGGTTGTTTAAGTCTTGACAACTTATCTTATGTCGACAAATCAACATAATTTTAGGCGTCATGCTCTTTTAAAAAATGACTTGCCGTCGCAGTTTTAGTCGACAAGATGAGTTAGTTTTGACGACATGACACCTTTTTCATATCATGCCGTCATAGAATGTTGACATCATCACAGTATCAGAGTGTACCATATACGTTTCCATACGGAGGGAGCCTTAGGTGTGTAATTGAATTTATTGCTAGAGAAGTGGCAATCTTGAACCAGTTTTATTCATCATCGTTCAACATATCAAGTGTATAAGGCAACTTGTGCACAGATATATTATATGTCTTAATATCTTGAGTTCATGTATGATATGCCTTGTAACATGTACAAAACAGTTGTTTGTTACATACTAATTTTATTGGCAATTTGAACTTAGGTGTTCGATGTATGTAAAACAAAATCTAAAAAACTTAAATCGCTCAAGATTGGTACAATTTTTATTAGTATAATACCTTTTTTAGAGTATTATAAACGAAAGAAATCAATGACGATACTATGAAATGAACAAATATTAAACAATTTTTAACTTTGTTTTTCCAGGATAAAAGCTCAAATTGCATATATATATATATATATATATATAATACATATGTTTATTGAAAAAAAGTTGTATGCAAAGGATAAAGCTTTTAAAAATATTTCCGCCATTAAATGGTTTAACTATGCCCCCCTTCGAAGAAGAGGGGGTATATTGCTTTGCTCATTTCGGTCTGTCAGTCTGTCGGTCCGTCGGTCTGTCGGTCGGTCTGTCTGTCGGTCCGTCCACCAGGTGGTTGTCAGACGATAACTCAAGAACGCTTGGGCCTAGGATCATAAAACTTCATAGGTACATTGATCATGACTCGCAGATGACCCCTATTGATTTTGTGGTCACTAGGTCAAAGGTCAAGGTCACGGTGACCCGAAATAGTAAAATGGTTTTCGAATGATAACTCAAGAACACATACGCCTAGGATCATGAAACTTCATGGGTAGATTGATCATGACTTGCAGATGACCCCTATTGATTTTCAGGTCACTAGGTCAAAGGTCAAGGTCACGATGACCCGAAATAGTAAAATGGTTTCCGGATGATAACTCAAGAACAATTAGGCCTAGGATCATGAAACTTCATTGGTACATTGATCATTACTCGTAGATGACCCCTATTGATTTTGAGGTCACTAGGTCAAAGGTGAAGGTCACGGTGACCCGAAATAGTAAAATGGTTTTCGGATGATATCTCAAGAACGCATATGCCTAGGATCATGAAACTTCATCGGTAGATTGATCATGACTTGCAGATGACCCCTATTGATTTTGAGGTCACCAGGTCAAAGGTCAAGGTCACGATGACCCGAAATAGTAATATGATTTTCGGATAATAACTCAAGAACGCTTTTGCCTAGGATCATGACACTTCATAGGTACATTGATTGTGACCCGCAGATGACCCCTATTGATTTTCAGGTCACTAGGTCAAAGGTCAAGGTCACAGTATCAAAAAACATATTCACACAATGGCTGTCACTACAACGGAGGGCCCATATGGGGGGCATGCATGTTTTACAAACAGCCCTTGTTGAAGAAAGGTAACTATATGTCCGGCTTATAACTTCTCTTGCGCTTGTTATCTTCCCTAGTTTGCGAAGCTGTCATATCGAGTCAAAGAGAAATTTAAGTAACGAAAATATGCGCAATATGTAAGTATTAAATAGCTAAATTGTTTTACATTTAATCACATCAAAGTATAGGGGAATATTCGATTAGCTGTAAAGGACTGTCCGTCAGTCTGTCCTTTAGCGAGAAATGTTCATACGAAGTACGCATATACTTTTAAACATTCATTTAAATGAAGCTTTGTTCCATACCAAAGGAGTTGCGAGTATTATTTTACCTTCTATTCTTCATTACAAAGTGCTAAAGAAGTGTACGTTCTGTTCAACTTAAAAAATAATGTGGTATTCGTCACTATTAACCCATTTATGCCCAGCTGACTCTCCCATCCTTCTATATTGGATCAAGTTATTTCCAAAATTAGGGGTGGCTAGTATATTTATTTCTATATTTAGAATTTTACTTACTGAAATTCCTTTAAGCAAACAGCGCAGACCCAGATGAGACGCCGCATCATGCGGCGTCTCATCTGGGTCTACGCTGTTTGCAATGTCCTTTTTTCAGGACGCTAGGCATGAATGGGTTAATTCGAGAGGCGGCATCAGGGTATTCATCACTACAAAAACGAGATGCAGCTTCAGGGGTATTCGTCAATATTAATACGAAATGCGGTGTCGATGGTATTCTTCACTAAAAAAATACGAAATGCAGTATAAGGGGTGTTCGTCATTACAAATACAAAATGCGATGTCATATGTATTCGTCACTATTTATACGAAATGCAGTGGTAGGGGTATCGTCCCTACAAATACGATATGCGGTGTCAGAGGTATCCGTCAATACTACCACATGATGCGGTGTCAGAGGTATTCGTCAATACTTTTTTCACAAGATGCGGTGTCAAAGGTATTCGTCCCTACAAATACGAGATGCGGTGTCAGGGCTATTCGTCAATACTACCGCAAGATGCGGTGTCAGAGGTATTCGTCTCTTCAAATACGAGATGCGGTGTCAGAGGTACTCGTCAATACCACCACAAGCTGCGGTGTCAGAGGTATACGTCAATACTACCACAAGCTACGGTGTCAGAGGTATTCGTCAATACTACCACATGATGCGGTGTCAGAGGTTTTCTTCAATACTACCGCAAGATGTGATGTCAGAGTTATTCGTCAATACAACCGCAAGAAGCGGTGTCAGAGGTATTCGTTAATACTACCACATGATGCGGTGTCAGAGGTATTCGTCAAAACTACCACACGATGCGGTGTCAGAAGTATTCGTAAATACTACCGAAAGATGCGATGTCAGAGGTGAATACTGCCACAAGATGCGGTGTCAGAGGTATTCGTCAATACTACCGCAAGATGCGGTGTCAGAGCTCTTCGTCAATACTCCCGCAAGATGCGGTGTCAGAGGTATTCGTCAATACTACCACATAATGCGGTGTCAGAGGTATTCGTCAATACTACCGCAAGATGCGGTGTCAGAGGTACTAGTATTCGTCAATATTACCACATGATGCGGTGTCAGAGGTATTCGTAAATACAACCGCAAGATGCGGTGGCAGAGGTATTCGTCAATACTACATCATGATGCGGTGTCAGGGGTATTCGTCCATTCTGCTACATGGCGCTGTGTTAGGGCTATTCGTCAATACTGCCACAAGATGCGGTGTCAGGGCTATTCGTCAAAACTACCACATGATGCGGTGTCTGAGCTATTCGTCAATACTACCGCAAGATGCAGTTTCAGAGGTATTCGTCAATACTACCACATGATGCGTTGTCAGAACTATTCGTCAATACTACCACAAGATGCGGTGTCAAAGCTATTCGTCAATACTACCGCAAGATGCGGTGTCAGAGGTATTCGTCAATTCTGTCACAAGATGCGGTATCAGAGGTATTCGTCAATACTACAACAAGATGCGTTGTCAGGGCTATTCGTCAATACTACCGCAAGATGCGGTGTCCGAGCTATTCGTCAATACTACCACAACAGGCGATGTCAGGGCTATTCGTCAATACTGCCACAAGATGCGATGTAAGAGCTATTCGTCAATACTGCCACATGATGCGGTGGAAGGGCTATTCGTCAATACTGCCACAAGATGCGGTGTCAGAGGTATTCGTCAATACTACCACAAGATGCGGTGTCAGGGGTATTCGTCAATACTGCAACAATATGCGGTTTCAGAGGTATTCGTCAATACTACCACAAGATGCGGTGTCAGAGGTATTCGTCAATACTACCACAAGATGCGGTGTCAGGGCTATTCGTCAATACTGCCACAAGATGCGTTGTCAGGGCTATTCGTCAAAACTACCACATGATGCGGTGTCAGGGCTATTCGTCAATACTGCCACAAGATGCGGTGTCAGAGGTATTCGTCAATACTACCGTAAGATGCGGTGTCAGGGGTAGTCGTCAATACTGCCACAAGATGCGGTGTCAGAGCTCGTAGTCAATACTACTTCATGATGCGGTGTCAGAGGTATTCGTCAATACTGCCACATGATGCCGTGTCAGGGCTATTCGTCAATACTGCCACAAGATGCGGTGTCAGAGCTATACGTTAATACTGCCACAAGATGCGGTGTCAGGGCTATTCGTCAATACTACCGTAAGATGCGGTGTCAGAGGTATTGGTCAATACTACCACAAGATGCGGTGTCGAACTATTCGTCAATACTGCCACACGATGCGGTGTCAGAGGTAGTCGTCAATACTCCCACAAAATGCGGTGTCAGAGGTATTCGTCAATACTGCCACATGATGCGGTGTCAGAGCTATTCGTCAATACTGCCACATGATGCGGTGTCAGAGGTATTCGTCAATACTACTACAAAATGCGGTGTCAGAGGTATTCGTCAATGTTGCCACATGATGCGGTGTCGGAGGTATTCGTCAATACTACCGCAAGATGCGGTGTCAGAGGAATTCGTTAATACTACCACAAGATGCGGTGTCAGAGGAATTCGTCAATACAACCACAAGATGCGGTGTCAGAGCTATTCGTCAATACTGCCACATGATGCGGTGTCAGGGCTTTTCGTTGAAACTGTCGCAAGATGCGATGTCAGAGGTATTCGTCAATACTGCCACATGATGCGTGGTCAGGGCTATTCGTCAATACTGCCACAAGATGCGGTGTCAGAGCTATACGTCAATACTGCCACATGATGCGTGGTCAGGGCTATTCGTCAATACTGCCACAAGATGCGGTGTCAGAGCTATACGTCAATACTGCCACATGATGCGGTGTCAGAGGTATTCGTCAATACTACCACAAGATGCGGTGTCGAACTATTCGTCAATACTGCCACAAGATGCGGTGTCAGAGGTAGTCGTCAATACTGCCACATGATGCGGTGTTAGAGCTATTCGTCAATACTGCCACATGATGCGGTGTCAGAGGTATTCGTCAATACTACCACAAAATGCGGTGTCAGAGGTATTCGTCAATATTGCCACATGATGCGGTGTCAGAGGTATTCGTCAATACTACCGCAAGATGCGGTGTCAGAGGAATTCGTTAAAACTACCACAAGATGCGGTGTCAGAGGAATTCGTCAATACTACCACAAGATGCGGTGTCAGAGCTATTCGTCAATACTGCCACATGATGCGGTGTCAGGGCTTTTCGTTAAAACTGTCGCAAGATGCGGTGTCAGAGGTATTCGTCAATACTGCCACATGATGCGTGGTCAGGGCTATTCGTCAATACTGCCGCAAGATGCGGTGTCAGAGCTATTCGTCAATACTGCCACATGATGCGGTGTCAGGGCTATTCGTCAATACTGCCACATGAGGCGGTGTCAGGGCTATTCGTTAATACTGCCGCACGATGCGGTGTCAGAGGTATTTGTCAATACTACCACAAGATGCGGTGTCAGAGCTTTTCGTCAATACTGCCACATGATGCGGTGTCAGAGCTATTCGTCAATACTGCCACATGATGCGGTGTCAGACCTATTCGTCAATACTGCCGCAAGATGCGGTGTCAGGGCTATTCGTCAATAATACCACAAGATGCGGTGTCAGAGCTATTCGTCAATATAACTACATGATGCGGTGTCAGGGCTCTTTGGCAATACTGCTACAAGATGCTGTGTCAGAGGTATTCGTCAATACTACCACAAGATGCGGTGTCAGAGCTATTTTTCAATACTACCGCAAGATGCGGTGTCAGAGGTATTCGTGAATACAACTACAAGATGCGGTGTCAGATCTATTAGTCAATACTACCGCAAGATGCGTTGTTAGAGGTATTTGTCAATACTACCACATGATGCGGTGTCAGAGCTATTCGTCAATACTACCACATGATGCGGTGTCAGAGGTATTCGTCAATACTACCGCAAAATGCGGTATCAGAGCTATTCGTCAATACTACCACGAGATGTGGTGTTAGAGATATTCGTCAATATTACCACAAGATGCGGTGTCAGGGCTATTCGTCAATACTACCGCAAGATGCGGTGTCAGAGGTATTCGTCAATACTGCCACAAGCTGCGGTGTCAGGGCTATACGTCAATACTACCGCAAGATGCGGTGTCAGAGGTTTTCGTCAATACAACCACATGATGCGGTGTCAGAGCTATTCGTCAATACTTTCACATGATGCGGTATCAGGGCTTTTCGTCAATACTCACACAAGATGCGGTGTGAGGGGTATTCGTCCCAATTCATATGAGATGATATGTCAGGGAATTCGTTACTATTAATACGAGATGCGTTGGTTAATGTCGAAGTCGGCTTAAGATCTATATCGAAGTCGGCTGAAGATCTATATCGAAGCAGTCTATAAACCGCACCTTTTTGTAAAAACTGTCAATGCTTAAGCTTTTAAAAGCATTCCTTTTATAAACAATACCTTTAGTGTGTAAATAAAACCGAGTGTCGGCCGGTAACTAAAAGATTCCATTGTAAAATATGACATAAGTATGAAATCTGTAATGTATAAGTGACAGTGTGACCTTGACCTATGAGTTCAGGAGAGTTGCAGTCTGAATATCTTACCCCGCTGGACATTTTGTGCTAGTCTGAATTACCTGCCCCTTTGAATACAATAGAAGCTGGGAACCAGAGTAATCTTGTGCTTGAAATGCAGTCTATACATGGTAAAGATGTTGATGCGCTATTGTTAAACTGCCTGATGCATACCAGGGTTGTTGTCCTGACCATTGTCATGATACACACACTAGTATTTGACATTGGACCTTTAACCATTTATGGAAAAATAAGAAAATGAAGAATATAAAAATAAGAAAATAAAATAAGAAAAAAAGGTATTGGCAAACAGCGTAGACCCAGATGAGACGCCGCATGATGCGGCGTCTCATCAGGGTCTTCGCCGTTTGCTTAAAGGACCCTCTGTAAGAAATATTCTTAATATAGAAATAAACATATACTAGACATCCCTAATTTTGGAAATAAAGTGATCCTATTAAGAAGGATGGGAGAGTCCACTAGGCATAAATGGGTAAAGAGAGATCTCATACGGGTCGCACTCCAACTCCTCATGCAAAACATTTGTTGTATGTACAATTCCATTGTGTATAATGCAGTTACAGCCTGGACAAGCGGTCCAATGCCTTATATGCCTGACGTTTATCCACTGTGACTTTGCCTTTGAACAACATAAATGGTATTACAAATCTGTCTCCAAATGGCGAACAGATATGTCAGGCTATTTAAAATTGCAAACTGAGTGTGTTACAGTGTTGACAAACCGTAATTGTATAAGTTTTCAAATTTACATAGGAGCACGGGATTACATCGCCACACATCGTCTCCACATTGCTGAAATAAATGTGCCGTGCTCTGCGATAAAAGGGTTAAATGCATGTGCGTAAAGTGTCGTACCATATATATATATATATATATATATATATATATATATATATATATATATATATATATATATATATATATATATATATATATATATCAGGGACGGCACTTTCCGCCTAAACTATATTTTTGCTAAGAAGGGACTTTCTGCAAAATCAGAAAAACGGATAGTGTTGTCCCTGATTAGCCTGTGCGGACTGCACAGGCTAATCTGGGACGGCACATTACGCACATGCTTTAAACCCCTTTTTCACAGAGCACGGTCCATATATAATAAGTTTTTGTATACCCCGTTACCCATGATGAAGTTATTGTACGGACATGCTTTACTTTGTCGTCATTTTTTTTTAGTTAGGACCCGAATGCTTTAAACCACACATCAGAACGATAAAGGTTGGTTTATTGACTCACAAGTAACGAACATGCAAAAATGTATGCTTACATGATTTTTTATGCATTAGTACAATTAAACTGAGAAATATGTTTTACTTTTATTGTGATCAAGTGGCATTCTAATAAACAAAGTGATTGGTACACTTTTACCCAGGTGAATCGTACAATTTCCGGGGCCGGTATTTTGGCGGTCACGATACCGGACAGGTTAAGTTACCTCCAGATTCGCCAGTTTCCGCCACCACTACAGCACGAGACCAGAACTTAACCCATTCTTCTAAATTTGATCAATATATTTGTTGGGATTTCGTAACGTTAATGCATATAACGCGCCATTTGTTACGTGACGTTTACGCACGCTTTCCCGTCGTGACGTCACGCCCGTTATTTTGTTGTTGATATTATGAATTGCAAGTAAAAGGTTGAATCTGGATTTCGCTCCTTATATTTATTATCACAACGCGTATTCCGTCTACATATTTTGGTGCCGTGATGAAAACCATGACGAAAATCAACGATCTAGAAAAGCAACTGAGCCAGCGTCTCGGTTTAAAGAAAATCATTGAACGATTTATTGAAAATTGGCAGAAGCGAAAGTTAAGATGATGACATGTTACAGTACGAGACTACCATCGAAGCACTACAGAACAAAGTATGCAGTCTTTAGAGTCTAAACGAGAAGATTCTTTCGCTTACCGACGTCGAATCTACACCGGACGAGATGCTGGAATCCGAAGAATACACATTCGACTTAGAAGTCAAACTGCGTAAATGCCGGCAATATCTTTTCAAAAAATCTACCAGCAAAGATGCTTAAGTTGTACCAACACAGAGATGTGAAGCACAGCCGCCACAAGATAACCAGTCCAGAAACGAAAATTCATCGAACAGCAGTCGACAACCTTTTCCCGTGCCCAGTAGCTCGAATACACAATTTAGCAAACTGCCTAAACTGACATTACCAAAGTTTGATGGAGATTTATTACAGTAGCAGCCGTTCTGGGATTCGTTTGACTCCTCTATTCATAGCAACATTAACCTGACGGATGAACACACGTTTGGATATCTCAAAGCTCAGCTTGAAGGCACAGCCGCCATGGCAGTGCAAGGGTTTGCACTCACGAACGCGAATTATATGCGCGCCGTCGATTTATTGCGAGAGCGTTACGGACAGCAGAGTAAGATCATTCATGCCACGATGCACTTACTAACACTACAACCGCCCAATTCTACGGTCAGCAGCCTGAGATTTTTCTACGACAGAATGGAAACATACATCCGGGGTCTCGAATCGTTGGGACAGAACCAAGACATGTATGGCAGTTTATTGGTGCCGGTGGTGCTCGACAAACTACCCGCCGACATTCGGAAGAATCTCGCCGAGTTAACGAGAACAACGATTGGATCTTGCAAGACCTAAGACGTGCGATCAACAAAGAGATTAACATTCTTGAGATCGGCAGCGGAAGCTTGAAATCCGGAAGCGGAAGCACACAACGCGACTGCGTTGTTCCACGCCGGTACAAGAGGTAAGGGGTTTCATCTACTACTGAAAATAACTACAGTGATTCCAAGGCACGAAAGTTTCCTCAAAAATGTGCATTTTGTCAGAAAAATCACCACAGCAACGAGTGCAAAACGTATCCTGACATGAATTCACGACTTGACGTTTTGAAGGAGAAACAACGTTGTTTCAATTGTCTTGGTAAACACCATCTGTAAATCAAGAAGAACCTGTCTTTTTTGTGACAAGAGACATAACTCAAGCATTTGCTCTAAGAACGCAGTGTTCAAGTGCTATTCTACTGGTCGACCGGACGCAGCCATTTTATATGCAGATGCCGGCAACGCAAGAACTGAAGTGTTGCTGAAACAGCGGTAGCGGAGGTAGGATACGCTCAGTACTCGGCATCCGCCAATATATTACTGGACGAAGGGGCACGGCGAAGTTTCGTAACCGATAAAATCGCGAATGAAATTAACTTACCTCGTACCGAAACTGATACCATTCAGGTAGCCTCGTTTGGAAAACGAAGTCATGAAGTGCGACACATGGATACTGCGGAAATCTACCTCAAGACAGACTATGGTCATAATATAAAGATGAATGTGCTGATTGTACCCACCATCGCGGTTCCTATTCATACTGTGTACCGAAGCAAGTAATTTCGTTGCTATTCTTACGAGAACTGAAGCTGGCACATCCGGTGACAACAGACGACGTGTTTGAAATATCGTTTTTGATTGGTGCAGATTACTATTGGTAAATCGTGGAAGACATAGTAATACGTGGAAATGGTCCCACTGCAGTGGCCTCTAAGATAGGATACTTGTTGTAAGGTCCAGTGAATCAGCGTCCATCCCATGCTCGTGCAGAATACGTCATGAATGTTATGACTTTGCCGCCAAATTCAAACGACATAGATCGGTTCTGGAAACTAGAGAATCTTGGTATATCCGCCGACGAAAACGATGAAACAGTCGTCAGTGTCATAAAAGAGTATCAGAAGACACACATATCTTTCAAAGATGGCGAGAACGAGGCACGGTTACCATGGAACCAGGAATTCGACAATTAACCTTAACGAAAAAAGGAACAGAAAACACAATACAGCGTTTGAGTAAAGATCCCAGTGCATTGAGATGCTACGGCGAAATTATAGCAGACCAGGAAAGAAGAGACGTTATCGAAAAAGGACCGGAAGGCGAACTGTTGAGGAACAACAGACAGGTCCCAATTACATTCCACATTATCCCGTGCAGAAATCCTAAGACACGACACCATTGCGAATTGTGTATGACTGCAGTTGCCGCCAAAACCAAGAGTCACCCAGTCTGAATGATTGCCTGCAGTCAAACCCACCAGCTCTTAACGACTTGACATCCATATTAGTCAAGTTTCGACTTATGGAGTTTGCGGTTAGTACCGATGTCGAGAAGGCGTTTCTACACATTGGACTTCAAGAGTGTAATAGAGACGTCACCAGATTCCTGTGGTAAAGTGACCCATCTGACGTGAACAGTCCTTTACAGACGTACAGATTCAAGACAGTTTTATTTGGGGCCACTTACTCGCCTTTTATATTAGACGCTACACTTCACCTTGAAGAAAACAGTGATAAGTGGGCGAGCAAAATAATGAAAAAAAGACCTATACGTGGACAATATAATGTCAAGCTTTTCAGACGAAAAGACAGTGCTTCGTATTTCCGAGATGCTCGAGATCTCATGTCTACAGCCGGTTTTAACCTACGAGCGTGGGCATCACATAGTGCCAAGTTGCGGAAATTAGCCGAATCAGAAAACGTATCGGACTCAAAACCGACTACAAAAGTGTTGGGTATGAATTGGAACACGTTGTCAGACGACTTGGGATTTCCTGTCGCCCCCATCAGAGCGACACCACAAAAGGCTACCAAACGAGAGATTTTACGACAGTCGTCAAGAATATATGACCCGTTAGGTTGCTCACACCAGTGACAGAACGAGCGAAGATACTGATTCAAGACATGTGGCGACAAAACTTCGACTGGGACACGATATTACCCGACGACTTTCAACATGTGTGGAGCAGTTTAGTCGGCGAGTTGAATGATGTAATGATGATGCGTGTAAACAGACACTACTTCCGTAAATCTGAAAAGAACGACAACTCTAACCTAAATGTAAGTCGCTCGCTTCACGTGTTCGTGGATGCCAGTATGCAGTCGCATGGAACGGCAGCGTACCTCGTTAATGGGAGGCAATCGACATTGGTTTTGGCAAAAAAACGAGTTGCGCCGTTGAGGTCGATTTCTTTACCAAAATTAGAACTTACGGCTGCCCTTCTGGGAGCAAGATTTACAAAACATCTACAGGCCGTTTTAGAATGTGAAAATGTGTTCCTGTCGTCGGATAGCCAAATCACGTTACATTGGTTAAAATCCGATCAGTCCAAGACATTACAGCGATTTGTGAAAAACCTAGTGAATGAAATACACGAGCTGACCGGAAGGTACCAATAGAACTACTGCCCAACTATTCTGGTACCCTGCTTCTTTTACTGTTACGTAGTGAAAGGGGAAGGAACTCCAGACAACTGCCCAACCCACCAGAACCCTGCTGACCTACAGACACGGGGTGTGACTGCAAAACAACATAAAGAAAACAAGATGTGGTGGAATGGACCGCATTGGATCACAGCAGAAGAACAGTGGCCGAAATGGAACTCGAACGCTGGTATTTACAACCATGTGCTCCTGACAGGAATAGAAGAGCAGCACGAACCATCGCAACCAACACATCAAAGCAGCACAGGTGTGCACGTGATCATTGACATTCACAGATTCAGCAATTACAAGACGTTATTGAGAAATACTGCGTATGTTTTAAAATTCGTGCAAAGCTGCAGAAAGCGGAAATGCGAATACAACACATTACGTTGACACCAGATGACATAAATGCCGCCGAACACCTCTGGTGAAAAACGTGTCAACATAATTCAGACAGAAATTGAAAATCTTAAAGCCGGAACCAGTAAAAGCGCATCGTTGGTGAAACAGTTACGTTTGTTCCTTGACACAGACGGCATTTTGAGATGCGGGGGACGTATCCACAATGCACCACTGAATGAGATGACAAAATTCCCCATTCTTTTGCCTGCGAAACATCCTTTAACAAGACTGATAGTGACAGATGCTCATGGAGAAATTCGACATTCCGGTACAAGTGCGACGATAACATTTCTTCGACAACGGTTATGGATGCCTACCATTAGACAGTGTGTTAAAACAATAATACGGAATTGCATTACCTGCAAGAAGGTTCAAGGTAAACCGTTTTCAGCTCCGGATCCACCGCCATTGATGAAATACCGTGTACACGATTCAACGCCATTTTCTGTCACAGGCGTTGATTACACCGGCGCTGTGTAAGTAAAAGACTCTAGCGGTACTGAATGCAAAGTGTACATATGCCTGTTCACGTGTGCAAGTACACGTGCAGTTCATCTAGAAGTAGTTCCTGACTTAACAGCTGATTCTTTCATGCAAGCATTCAGACGCTTTGTGAGCCGGAAGTCTTTGCCCTATCCTATGGTATCTGACAATGGAACTACGTTTGTAGCAGCAGCCAATCTTCTACAGCAGTTGTCTCAGACAGTCCATAACGATCTTCTCAATAAAGGTACGAGGTGGGAATTCATACCGAAGAGAGCGCCGTGGTTCGGAGGATTCTGGGAACGTTTGATAGGCCTCACTAAAACTACGTTAAAGAAGATACTGGGACGTCCCTACATCACATTTGGTATGCTTCAGACAATTGTCGTAGAAATCGAAGCGACCCTCAACGAAAGACCTCTCACATACGTTAGTTCCGAGTTCGAGTTAGAAGACGTCGTGACACCAGCACAAAGAAGACCCAGCAAATTACAGACCTATCTCTCTCACCTGTATTTTATGTAAATCCTTAGAACATATACTAGTAGTTGCTTCTAATCTTTCAGCTCATTTCAATAAATATAACATACTTTATGACTTACAGCATGGTTTCAGAGAAAAGCGTTCCTGCGAAACACAACTTCTACAACTCATTGATGACCTGGCACGAAATATGACATCTGGAAAACAAACTGATCTAATATTACTTGATTTCAGCAAAGCGTTCGACAAAGTTAACCATCTTAAACTGCTTTTCAACTTACAGGAACATTGTGAGGATAAAGATACTTTCTCATTTATCAAATCATTCCTTATAGGTCGCACTCAACGGTTTGCTCTAGATGGAGAACTATCATCAGAGGTACCAGTGACATCCGGGGTACCACAAGGGTCTGTGCTTGGTCCGTTACTTTTTCTTCTCTTTATAAACGACTTACCTAAGTCTATTACCTCTCAAGGTCGCTTACTTGCAGATGACACTGTCGTATATCTAACAATCAACAATATGCATGACTGCCACACTCTACAAGAAGATCTAGATAAACTAATGAAATGAGAACATCTTTTGGACATGGAGTTCAACCTAAGTAAATGACAAGTTTTAAACATAACCGGAAATAAATAAAAATTCTCTTTTAATTACAGGTTCCGTGGCCAAATATTAGAAACTGTTGACAATGCAAAATACGTAGGCGTGGACATTTCAAAAGACCTTTCCTGGAACACCCATATAAATAGAATTATAAATAACGCTAATAAATCCCCTGGTTTTCTCCGCAGGAACATACAGACGAGAAATTCCAACATTCGCCAGCTCGCATACAAGACCATGGTAAGACCACAGGTTGAATATGCTTCTTCCGTATGGAGCCCTCATACATTACATAATATACACACACACAAATTAAAATGTACAGCGCCGAGCATTCCGCTGGGTCAAACATAACTATTCCCCTTATGACAGTGTCACCTCCATGCAACATGAACTTGGTTGACAGACCCTACAAGATAGACGAAATAACACTACATTAATAATGTTTTTCAAAATTGTTCAAGGTTTAGTGGCTGTACCCCTACCATCATATATCGAGCGACCCACCAGATTCACTCGTCACATGCATTCCCTCTCCTACAGACAGATCCATACTACTGCAAATTATTATAAGTTTTCATTTTTAGGGTAGGGTAGGGTAGGGCAGGGCAGGGCAGGGCAGGGCAGGGCAGGGCAGGTAGGTAGGTAGGTAGGTAGGTAGGTAGGTAGGTAGGTAGGTAGGTAGGTAGGTAGGTAGGTAGGTAGGTAGGTAGGTAGGTAGCAGACATTGATAGACCACTTCTGTGATCGGTGGAAAAAACTCACAGCCCTACGTGAACACCATGCAGTCAGTGGAAAAAACGAACAGTGTATTTCGGTTGGTAGTGTTGTACGACGGCGAAACACCACGTAGTACCTGGAAGCTAGCTGTCGTCCAGGAGGTGGTCAAGGGAAACGATGGACTGGTGCGATCAGCAAAAATTCGTGTTGGAAATAAATTGATCAGCATACCAATTACGAAACTTTATTCCCTGGAAGTGAAATGACAATAATGAAACATTTATAAAACTTGTCATTGATTTCATAGACTGAACGTTTTCATTGTGTTGTGTATGTTGCAAATTAAGTAGTGTTTATATTTTGTTATGAGTATGTTTTTAATTATTCTTATTAATTCTATGGTATATTGCATTTCGCGGCCCCCAGAATGTTGGGATTTCGTAACGTTAATGCATAAAACGCGCCATTTGTTACGTGACGTTTACGCACGCTTTCCCGTCACGCCCGATATTTTGTTGTTGATATTATGAATTGCAAGTAAAAGGTTGAATCTGTATTTCGCTCCTTATATTTATTATCACAACGCGTATTCCGTCTACATAATATTTTTAAAATTAGTGATGTCTAGTATATTTATTTCTATATTTAGAATATTTCTTACAGAAATTCTTTTAAGCGAACAGCGCAAAAGGCCTTGGCAAACAGCGTAGACCCAGATGAGACGCCGCATGCATGCCATGGCCTTTTTTTCAAGACGCTAGGCATAAATGGGTTAATGTATTTATGTACAAAATATACAGCTGCAAATTGGCGCTATATAGCATATATTGTCCCATTCTTCATGCTGTTTTTTGTTTGTTAATGAACCCATTTTTTGATGGTGTCTACCCTACTGCAGTAATCTTTTCCCGTTATTTTTAGTAGTTTTCACTCATTTTGAACAACAAACAAAAATATGTAACAAATAAATTTGAAAGATTACTGTCATGGAATACCCATTTTGAAGAAATAGAGAAGGAAATAAAAAAAACTACAAAATACTTTTGACGATGCTAGTTAAAACAAGAAATATCTTTAAAAAAAAAGATATACGGCGTTGATTGTGGATGGAGTTTATGAGAGGTAAAGAGTTCAATGAATGAGATCAAGGATAGCAAATGTCTTTTTCTGTGCAGTTCTTAGCTGCATCACACGCAGTACGAGCTAGATGTTACGCGGAGTTTTTCGCGGCTTATTTTACATTATTTCATATTGCTGGTCATAAACCTATAGATACAAAACAGAAAGCCAAAGAAGAATGGAGGTGAAATTAAAACATATGAGTCAACCGGCCTCACGCTAAGTATCCGTACATATTTTAAATATTTATACGCGCGTTCTTTGAACAAACCTGTTTTAGTGGTTTGTCGGGCATTGCTATTTGATTCGATTATTAGCAGTATCGAGAATCATCGCGCTCATGCTTAATACATTAGTCAATATGGTGGAATAATTCCTGTTAAATTAATTAAAAATAATATTTATCGTTGTATTGTTGAAAACACATTAAGAATCCATTATTGACATACCATAATTATACCGCTGAATATCTTCATTGAACATCTTTCTGGTCTAAAGAAAATTCAAGTTCACCTAGTTCATGCGATAGTGTATTTATTATATAACGATTATTTTACTGGCTACGAACTCAGGTCAGCACATAAGGTAGTCGTGAAGACGCAGCGATGACCTGTTAATTAACTCTGACATTGACAACACGGGCCGCGAACTGACCCTGCATGATACCTCGCGGGTTGAAATGCATACATTTAAGTGAGGCCACGCTTCCACTGCTCTTTATACTTTTACATGTTAACATGTTTACAGGAATATGGTAGTCAGTACTTAATATCAGAACATATCCTTTAAGTAAAAACGCTATCGCGCTAGCAATCCTCTGAAAATAAAAGGTGCACGCACAAACTGTATTGATGTCGAGATTGAGTGTAAAAGTGTTTTAACTATTGAGCCTTTTCAATAGAGATAAAATTGTTTCATGCTGAACACGCAGTAAAACAGTGTTACAAAGACGCGGACATGTTTCCAATGTTCTGTCGGTATACTCAAATCAGTCTATGGGATAAATGAAGGGTATTCATTCTGACCTAGCCGCGGGAAAATTTATTTGAATTTTATTGGACAGTTACAAAGGTCAGGTAAGGTGAAAAGCAGGCGTATACAGCTACGCCGAAAAAGCCTTAGTGATTACGCCAAAAGCTTATTTTGTAGGAGATCTAAGACGTACAAACTTTAACAATGCAACATCCGGTGCGGATGGGCCGCATTCACTTCAAAATAAACGCACCACATAAACTTTGAACTTACAGACGCTCGTTAACATCAGTAGTCTTATCCGGGATGATTCTCCACGCTTTTTTTGGAATTTTTCGCTTAAAGCTAGTCTCTTCCTAACCAAAATCCTGTTATTGCGGAAAGTTTCGTCCCTGAATAGCCTGTGTGGACTGCATAGGCTAATATGTGACGAAATATTACGCACATGTATTCAGCCCGGTTTCGCCAGGGCGAGGATTAATTGCGTTTTTGAGTATCGGAGGATAAGCCAATATCATGTGTAGAATAGACTGCAAAGACGTTTGCGGGTGATTTAAATAAAGGTGAAGGATTCATACTCCAAGTGTTTTGTCCAGCTTCCAAAATTATGAAATGAAATCAGAAACGTCCTGATTTTAAATAATATAATTATAGCTATATATAAAAATATATAGTTATTCATTTTATACAAGTTTGCAATGTCTTTAGCAAGTTAAATTGACCTTCAAAAGGACCACAATAAACATTAATATTTTTCGTTGATATCAATCATACGAATTGCTACTAAACGATCAATTAACCCATTTATGCCTAGTGGACTCTCCCATACTTCTAAATTGGATAGATTTATTTCCAAAATTAGGGATGTTTAGTATATTTATTACTATATTTAGATCATGCGGCGTCTCATCTGGGTCTACGCTGTTTGCCAAGCCTTTTTGCTAGACTCTAGGCATAAATGGGTTAACTTAATTATTGTTAGAACAGGTAATATGTATGCAGTAAATTCATAATAGAGCTACGAAAATCATTAGTATTACATTTATACATAATCATACATATTTAACCAAGTATTTGGTTTGAGGTTGCATTTCCCAAGGCTGGGTGCGAAGTAAGGAGTCTAAGTTTATTTAAGTACTCGTAAACGGTCAATTCGCTGATTCTTAAGTTTCGATTGTGAAACCATATCGGTTATATCATTCAAACGTGTATGCAATGTGGGTGCATACATTAAATCGATATAAACACAAAATAAGTAAAACCATTAACCAACAACAAAATAAGAGAAACAACATGCTGTCCAAACGCAAAACACAGTGTTAGGACAATTTTTCTTTTAGTTTGAATAACGTATAAAACTGTTTTATCTAAAAAAAATCGCTTAGTATACATGTACACACCATATTATTTCTGTCACTTACCGCTAAGACGACGATACAATTGCACTTTAAATTGCTGTATGAATAAGGTGTTATGATCGATAAAAAAATGAACATATGGACCGTCTCCATGGAAAAAAAGAACGCTATGTTATTGAAAATCAAAACCAATTCATATTGCAAACGTACACGCGGCACAAGCTCTCCGACAGGAAGCTAATGACTGTCGGTTGGTTATAGCAGTCAGGCGTCTTTCACCATAAACGTTTTAACTGGACCCGACGCTTGGGCTCCATACGTCGTTTGCCTCAGATTTCATGATGTAATGATTTGCCATGACCTTTCTGAGAATAACAGATGTTTTGCCAATATCGGTCTTTTCAAAATCCACGTTTTCTTGAAGCGCCTGTCGCACATTTTGTCGATGTTTGTTCTGGGCCTCAACCATTTCTTTGTAGTCGAGCATCTGGTTTTCATTCTTGTCTAGCTTGCGGAAAAGGCGGAGCAATGTGTCCGGTCCTATGGGCACGCCAACTTTCAGCAACCCATTCACAAGCTCGGATATGCAAATATGGTTACTCTTGTTCACGTCCAAGGCTTTGAAAAAGTCGATGAGTCGGAGGTTCTGTAAACGCATGCATTCCATCAAAACAGTCAAAGGATCGCAAGTAAACAGCAGTAACTCGTCGTCGTCGGCGGTTTGAGATGCCAGGGATTGCCGACGGGTGTGCCAAACAATGCCGTAAATTACGTTGATTCCCCGCTGCTCCTTTAGCTCTGCGTGTAACGGCATAAACGTATCATGGACCTCCTGTTTCCCCATGTCTAACATTTTCAGTGCCGACTTCTTGTTTTTCAAAATCTGCTTCAGAATACCCTCGGCGCCAGTACAAGTCACGTTATTTAAGGCGATCCGTAACGTTGAGAGTGTTTTATTTTGTTCAAGGCCGGTGAGAATATTTGAAATACATTGTTCGTTCAGTCTGTTGCAAGTTAAATCCAAATCCTCCAGGGTTTCGTTTTTGGACAGCGCCATGCTTATGCTTTCAGCGCCCTGCGAATGCAGGCCATTCCACGCCAGGTTCAGGACTTTTAACGAACTATTTTTGGCCAGTGCACACCCTATGGCAATGGCTCCTTTCAGACGGATGTGGTTCCAAGAAAGGTCTAATACACGCAACGTGGCGCTGTCTTCAAGCCCTCTGGATAAAGCTTGGACGCCAAGATCCATTAGATTATTTTTTGATAGATACAGTTCTTTCAGCGTGGTTGAATTATCCAGAAGCTTTTCAAAAAATTTCCCATCGCTATCAAAGAAACCGTTGTCAGATAAATCCAGGGAAACGATGCGCTTGTTTTCCTGGACAGCTTTGCAAACGATTTCGGCCCCTTCCGATTTCAAGCCATTGCTGGCTATACGAACATGCGTGAGAAACGTGCTATCCGCTATGACATCACCTATATCGTCTATCGGAACATATTCAAGCGCATTTTGTTCGAAGTCAATTTGCTCTACAAATCTGTTATCCAGGAGCGCATAGCACGCTGCTTTGAGGTCATTCGGTTTAAGCAGCACATACTTGCACGAGAATTTTTCGTTAAGTAAGGCGCTCTGAATGGACTTCATGCATATGGTACCCAGCTTCTTGCAAGCGCGATGGTAGACACGGATCACCGGATCACCGTACTTTTCCCTCGGCGTCGGGTCACAGTCATCAAAATCGATCTCGTCTTCGCCAGAATCGTAATCCAGCTTCGAGTCAATAGGAGACGATTCCAAGCTCGGTCTAGATTTGCCGTTCTTAAAATTGGTCTTTGAAGACAAGACGTTATGCGGGTCTATTTGCAGGTCCCTGTCTTCGGTGGTTTTCGCTAGACTTCGGCTAGTCTTAGCCGTGGTGTGGGCGGGTTCAATGTTCCGGCGGTAGTTGATCGTCATTTCAGTGGCGTTGGAGGCACGAATGGGGCGTAGCGTACTCATTGCTGAGGCCTTGGTCGTCTGGGAAATACATTGGAAGATGCTTGATAATAATAATAATAATAATAATAATAATGATAATAATAATAATAATAATAGCAACAATAATAATAATTATTATTATTATTATTATTATAATAAAAGAAATAATGTAAATGGTAATGATAATGCTGCTAATAATAATAAAAATAATGATGATAATGATGATGACGATGATGATGACGACGACGACGACGATGACGATGATGAGCTCTTTAGTACGGATGTTGAAATATATCAATTAAAAGAAATTCCTGATAAACTTTAGAAAAAAAAATCAAAATTTCGAACAAGTCCCTTTTACGTAAGATAATAAAAAATGCGCACGCACAACTTCTTTACATAAGGAATAATGCAAGTTTTAATATAGTTTGATGAAATGTCAATGACTACTTCGTCCAACAACTGTGTGTCTAGGGACAGACAGACAGACGAACAACTAGCTAAATTGATAAATACGAAATATCTTGCACGTACAATTTAATGGGTTACAATAGTTTGGTATTGCACAAGAAAATTATGAACAATAAATTAGATGTGTCCATCTCATGTCTAATTATACACTGAGTTTGTTTGATTAAATACCATTGTTAACGGGAATACTTAAAACAATAAAAAAAGCCAATTAAAGGTTCGAACATTTTTTATTTACCGCAATGTTGTAGTGACTGTTTAAAGATCTTTTCAATAAAGTAAAACATATTTAAAGTTGTATGTTATTTTCGTTCTTTCAATAAAATTACCTCCGTTTTGGTGATATACAAAGCTGCACTTATAAAAAAAAGAATACGCTTAGTTATATTTATTTTTACATGTATTTAAGTCTTCGGAATGCGAATGTAGAAATAAAGGAGAAATATTGTTGTATCAAGTTATATACTGTACACAGCGCATATAATAGATCTAGTCCCATTTTATTATTATATAAGAAGTCTTGAGTTTAAACAAAACGCAAATTGACATTTACATCGTGAATTAATAGTACCGCTTACTCGCGAATAAGTGTCCATTTCAGAAATATAAGTTGACTGCGTTAATAAAATACAATTAATTTCCAAGCTTCCCACCTTGAGTGTATTCCAAGCATGTTCATCATAAAATAAAGATAATTGATTGTAGCATAAAACACATATGTTAAGCACATATATTGTAACTAACTTAATAATTACATGATATGATTAATAAACGAAACACATCTTACCTACGGGTCTGTGATCGGAGCAGTTTCCGCACTTCACTGCTGGGCTAAATAAACGTTTGTATACCACGGTAAATCTTCGTTGTGACACTAATGTAAATGATTTTAGTTCCCTTATTTTGTTCTATCTCAGATGAGTATTAAACGTGTATTCACCCGAACCGTCCGGTTGGAAAATACGCCTTTATCTGAAAGACTATAAACGCAACAAAATAATACACATGTTATTCGTGGGGTAGGTTCAGAATATATAATTTAATAACAATAGAAATTATAACATCAAATATATACTTTTGTCTGCGCTCTTAAGACGGTCGATTATCGCACAATGATCTTAACACGGATTACGCAAATCAGCGAATTACGTGTATGAATAACTGTTGTTAGCACTTAACAACAAACAAATGGATAATACATAAAATTAAGTCTGCTATTGTGCGATTTCTGATCTCCCTATGTCTTCTCGAGCTAGAAAATGAACTATGACGTCATCATGCCCGCGGGAGTATCAGATCAAATGTATACTTGTATAACGTGCATTAGTATAAAGAAAAGAAAATGATTTCTAACAAATGATACTCTAAACTAAACCTTGGTGAACAGTACCTAAATCCATTGACAAAAGATGCCCCAAGATGTCAAGCTACAAATACAGCACGCGTCGATAGAATAATGTACATTCGTTGTTAGTCACCTCATATTCTTACACACAAGACATCTTGAAAGTTGAATACCTGTAGAAGTCGCAAATGTTTATGTAAAAATAAATCTGACAAGTTTTATATTATCATCATCCAGTAGAAATTGTATATTGAACGAATTTGTTATTGATCGCATAAAAGGTCTCTTTAAACCCATTCATGCCTAGCGTCCTGAAAAAAGGACATTGCAAACAGCGTAAACCCAGATGAGACGCCGCATGATGCGGCGTCTTATCAGGGTCTTCGCTGTTTGCCTAAAGAATTTCTGTTAGAAATGTTCTAAATATAGAAATAAATATATTAGACATTCCATATTTTGGAAATAAATTGATCCAACTTAGAAGGATGGGAGAGTCCACTAGGCATAAATGAATTAATATCATGTAAATAACTGTATGTCGATTAATCTAGTCAGTTGCTTTTCAAAATTATTTACCACGATTACTAACAAGCGCATTGAAACGTTTTGCTATGGAAACACTATTACTTTCGATGTGCTGTTCGGATTGAGGAAAAGTAATTCAACTGTTGATGCTCTTTAATTATTTATGTCGATTGTACAAAATTATTTTAAAGAAAATAAACGTTTGTATGCTATATACGTCGATATGTTAAACTAATTTGAAAGTGAATATCGCAAAACATTATGGTTATAAATGTTTTAGTCTGGTATACAAGACAATTTGCTTGGACTAGCTTAGGATATGAATGCACATCTTAAGTCACGTGTTAAATCATGTTCAGCTTATTCAGGTTAGTTTAGTGATGCTGTTGGACCGAGGCAAGGGAGGTAATTTTGTTTTCTTTATTTGTTGAGGACCTTGCATACACGATTAAATTAACTCTGGGTTGAATATAGATGATATTGTGTTGATGTTATTATTTGCTGATGGCATTCACTTTTAGGCAAGTCGCCTGCTGAAGATCAAGCACATTTAGAAAGCTTATGTTTATGTTGCAATTGTTGGGGGCTTAATGTTAACTCTGCAAAAACAAAGATAACAGTAATTTGGAAATGGGGGCTTTGAACGAAAATTCGACATACAATGGTAATGGCATTGAAGTATTTGATAATTTAATCCATTAAGGGACGGTGTTGTAAATGGGGTATTACAAAGTCAGCTGATATTCAACACATTCAGTTAAAATTTTGTAAACGATTGCAACAGGCTAAATTAAAAACATGTACCGGTAATGTCGCTGATTATGGATAATTCGGTAGAAATCCGTTGTACGAAAACCGTTTCGTGCACGTTATAACATATTGGTTTGAAATTATTACCAATCAAAATATCATAATGCAAATTATTTACAAACAAGCGTTAAACGAGTGTAATACACGTAATGCAAATTGGTTCTCAAGTGTCAAGAAAGTTTTAAATAATTTTGGGTTTGGTTATGTATTTGCATATGCCAGTTAATAGTTTTATGAGGAAATTCATATGTAGACGTGTTGACAAATTTAAACAAGAGCACCGCCTTGCGGGTGCAGACCGCTCATCTATTTTCTTTTTAAAGGTGAAGGGACTCTCATTTTCAATCACAAAGGAGGGAGGGGTGGAGTGAAGAGGGGTGTATAGTGTGGGTGTGTGTACATTTATTACATTATTTTCCAAAAATGCGAAAAAAATGCAAAACAAAAATTAGGGGGGGGGGGGGGATTCGGGTGGGGGTGGGTTGGGATTCTTGGGTGCGATGGTTGGACAATATTTCAAACATAAAATAATAAAAATAAATATTTGTGTTTTTTAACCGTTTCAAAAAAAAGGGGGGGGGGGGTGGGGTGGGGGGGGGGGGGTTTAGTGTTAGGGTGTGGTGGTCATTTGTGAGATGATCTTAAAAAAAAACAAAAAAACAACAAGATGTGTTTGTGAAACACAATGTCCCCCTATATGATGTTTGACATTGTAGGATGACCTTGACCTTGTGAAGGATGACCTTGACCTTTCACCACTCAAAATATGCAGCTCCATGAGATACAAATGCATGCCAAATATCAAGTTGCTATCTTCAATATTGCAAAAGTATTCATAAAATAAGCGATTTGGGCCACATATATTTGACCTCTGACCTTGAAGGATGACCTTGACCTTTCACCACTCAAAATGAGCAGCTCCATGAGATGCACATGCATGCCAAATATCAAGTTGCTATCTTCAATATTGCAAAAGTATTCATAAAATGAGCGATTTTGGTCACATATAATTGACCTCTGACCTTGAAGGATGACCTTGACCTTGACCTTTCACCACTCAAAATGTGCAGCTCCATGAGATACACATGCATGCCAAATATCAAGTTGCTATCTTCAATATTGCAAAAGTATTCATAAAATGAGCGATTTTGGCCACATATATTTGACCCCTGACCTTGAAGGATGACCTTGACCTTGACCTTTCACCACTCAAAATGTGCAGCTTCATGAGATACACATGCATGCCAAATATGAAGTTGCTCTCTTCAATATAGCAAAAGTTATTGCAAAATGTTAAAGTTGGCGCAAACAGACAGACAGAACAACAGACCAACAGACAGACAGGGCAAAAACAATATGTCCCCCACTACTGTAGTGGGGGACATAAAAATAGGGGGGGGGAGGGGAGGGCACGGGGGATGGTTTGGGTGGAGTCTATTGTGGTATGTCAGGTAAGAGTAGTTTTGTCAAAGTATCAATAAAATGTAATCATAAATAAAGAAGTTATGGCAATTTTAGCAAAATTTCATAATTTGACCTTGAGAGTCAAGGTCATTCAAAGGTCAAGGTAAAATTCAACTTGCCAGGTACAGTAACCTCATGATAGCATGAAAGTATTTGAAGTTTGAAAGCAATAGCCTTGATAGTTAAGAAGTAAAGTGGATCGAAACACAAAATTTAACCATATATTCAAAGTTACTAAGTCAAAAAAGGGCCATAATTCCGTAAAAATGACAATCAGAGTTATGCAACTTGTCCTTTTACTGTACCCTTATGATAGTTTGCGAGTGTTCCAAGTATGAAAGCAATATCTATGATACTTTAGGGGTAAAGTGGACCAAAACACAAAACTTAACCAAATTTTCCATTTTCTAAGTATAAAGGGCCCATAATTCCGTCCATTGCCAGTCAGAGTTACATAACTTTGCCTGCACAGTCCCCTTATGATAGTTAATAAGTGTTGCAAGTATGAAAGCAATAGCTTTGATACTGTAGGAATAAAGTGGACCTAAACACAAAACTTAACCAAATTTTCAATTTTCTAAGTATAAAAAGGGCCCATAATTCTTTCAAAATGCCAGTCAGAGTTACATTACATTGCCTGCACAGTCCCCTTATGATAGTTAGTAAGTGTTGCAAGTATGAAAGCAATAGCTTTGATACTTACGGAATAAAATGGACCTAAACACAAAACTTAACCAAAATTTTCAATTTTCTAAGTATAAAAAGGGCACATAATTCTGTAAAAATGCACGCCAGAGTTATCTAACTTTGCCTGCCCAGTCCCCTCATGAAAGTTAGTAAGTGTACCAAGTTTGAATGCAATAGCATTGATACTTTCTGAGAAAAGTGGACCTAAACACAAAACTTAACCAAAATTTTCAATTTTCTAAGTATAAAAAGGGCACATAATTCTGTCAAATTGCACGCCAGAGTTATCTAACTTTGCCTGCCCAGTCCTCTCATGATAGTAAGTAAGTGTACCAAGTTTGAATGCAATAGCATTGATACTTTCTGAGAAAAGTGGACCTAAACGCAAAACTTAACCGGACACCAACCCCGACGCCGACGCCAAGGTGATGACAATAGCTCATAATTTTTTTTCAAAAAATAAATGAGCTAACTAGAGTGGTATGTTGAAATGAATAACGGTTCAGTATGAGATATGTATAAAGTTTTAAAAACATCTTTCGAATATGAAGAAAATGTAGACTTACTTCCTATACCTTTTCGCTAGTTTTGTACAGATATTTAAGGTGGTCTGCACATTCCAATTAGAATACAAACTGGCAGATAAGCACATTGTAAAATTTTACGAAATGAGCGTTATTGTTTATGCTGTAATGAACGACAAATATCATTGTTTATGCATATGCCGCTGCTACACTGATCTTAGATATATATTTGCATTGCATTTAAGTCAAACAATTTGATATATAATTTCAACAAGTTATTAGTTTCATGTGAAAAAAAAGTTATTTCTAATGAATGTAATTATATTGAAGAAGCTTTTGTTATACGAAATATGATTCTTAATAATATTGTTTACTAAATTTCAGTTACGCCTTGATAGAAGCTGGGTGTTCTTGCCATCGATTGCGTTGAGCGTTTATTTGTTTTTGTATTCATAACTGACAATTTTATGCTATGTTGTTATAACTATATATGTGGCAGAAAATAATGTGCATATATAAGTATGAAGACAAGTAGATCTACATTTTTTTTTAAATAATAAACTGCCAGTCTGTCCGATTGCTGCTACCTGGAGTTGTTAAATTGTCCTTCGAATTATGAAGCTTCAGACTGCACAAGCTGTATGACGCTTGTATTAGAACATCTACCTTTTAACGTGACCTTTACATTTGAGCCTGTGTGCGGTACTCTTGCTCCACATTCAGAACAATCTGTGGCAAGTTATTGTAAAATTGCTTGATGGCTGAAGCATATGCTGTCCAGAGAAGATGTATCATGCGAAAATTTGTCTTTATGATACTTTAAATTTTAGACACAGGTCTTGCTTGAAAATTACACATCCACATTGCATTGAATTGCACATATGGACAGTACACAACTGGCCCTATTGTGTCCAACATCAACGTCTTACCCCTCTATGTAACGTTGACGCTTGAGCAACGGACACGTGTCTTCCACACTTCACGCCATCTCCACATGGTTAGCATTTTTTTAATTGCCAGATGAATGATGTTACAATCCATCCGGACATATTGTATATAGCCTACACTTGACCTCTGAACCTTGGCCTTTTACCTAAGGATACAGATCCCACATGTTAAGCCTTGTCTGTACATGGTGACCACTGACCACACGTCAGAATTTATTGAAAAAATAAATTGAAACCACCCCAGTTAGCCCATCTAAAACGCATCAACTTTCTAAAGGGGAAGATGAGTGTTGGTAAGGGACTTCCATCTCTGCCAACAACACAACTCGAGTACTATCCTTATTATATAACCTTCCAAGTTTTTGTATGGAAAAACAAACATCTTTATTTAAAAGACAACATCAGGGCCCTGTGGGTTCGTGTAATAAAAAATAAATATCAAACACACCACAACATCCCTATTTCTGTAGATCTGTCAAGCTTAACGTCAATTCATAATAAACATTGGTAGATCTAACAGTTATATTCAAAGTGTAAATTAGCTTCAATATTCAAAACTTTAGTAGCACGATTATGTCAATCACCAAAAATAAAGAATTTAACTAATTAAAAATACTAGTAAATAGATCTAAAGATTAAATATCAACTTCACATTTGCTTCCAAATTTTAAAGAGACGTATTTGCAGTTTGGGTAAAATGACAAAATAAGTGTCATAGTTTAAAAAAATGTATACAAAATGTTCAAACAAGCAAAATAACACTTCTGAGTACGAAAATGTCAACATATTAAAATAGTTTAAATGTTTGTTCATTCATGATAATTGTCATATAATTAGCATTCAAAATTGGTTAAACAATAAAGCATTTACGATTCTATTTCTCAAGAAAAAATCTGCAGTACTTACATTACATTTATAATCTGCTTCTAAATATATGTATGTTTGGCAAAGTGGTAGTGCATTGGCATTTGCTACTGGAGGTCCCTATTTTCGATTTATAGGGACTGCACTATCTTTTATTAAACCTTTTGTCTTGCTTCTATCATTAGTTTAGGGATATCCAAACATTATCGTTAATTTTTATTTTAAATGTGAACAAGTTTCTTTTTAGTGCATATGATTCCACGCACATGTTTTAAATTTAAAGTTCCAACACTATAGAAACCATTTCAAGCTTATCTGGCAACAGGGAACACCATATAAGTCACACAAAAAGTATATGATAAATGCTAAGATGTTTTTTTCCCAAAATATATATAATTTAATAATCTGTGGTGCAAAAAACATTAAGAAATTTGCAACTATAAGAAATTAAATATTTAATTTACATGCCTGATGGAGTACAAAATTAGAAGTTCAGCCTCATTCACACATTCATTAAGCTTTTATATTATTTTTTTCTTCTTCAATTAGTACTCTTGAATCTGCCACGCTTTTTCTGTAATAATATTCTGCCTTTTCTGAGTCAACGGGCACATTCTTCATGAGGTTGCTCTTTCCACTGAAGACTCCATGCAAGAAAAAACATGAGCGGGTATTGCCATATTCGCACGCTTTTTGGCTGAATTCCAATGACCTATCCATTTCTTTTTTATTTAATAAATGCTTTGCCATTAGAGTACATCCTGCAGCACAACCCCCATCACAGGCACGTTCGTAGTACCGCATTGCACGCGGTAAGTTATCGGAAATGTTGATTTTTTCACGTACTTCTTTCGAAACTTGTATGTCGTACATGCGTCCCAGGTCTGTACAGGAAACAAGAGAAGGATTTGGGCCCTCGCAGGCTGTTTTCAGGACGTTAAATAATTCTTTCTTGTTCTGAACACCTATAATATAAATTAATGAAGCATTTGTATATATATATATATCAGGATAGAAATAAGTGGATGCTTTACAAAATTATCTATTCATTTTGAAAAACAATGAAGATTCAGGCTTATAACAAGATGTGTTTGTGAAACACAATGTCCCCCTATATGACGTTTGACCTTGTAGGATGACCTTGACCCTTCACCACTCAAAATGTGCAGCTCCATGAGATACACATGCATTTCAAATATAAAATTGCTAGCTTCAATATTGCAGAAGTGACATTACATGAGCAATTTTGACCCATATATTTGACCTTGAAGGATGACCTTGACCTTGACCTTTCACCACTAAAAATGTGCAGCTCCATGAGATACACATGTGTGCCAAATATCAAGTTGCTATCTTCAATATTGCAAAAGTATTCATAAAATTAGCGATTTGGGCCACATATATTTGACCTCTGACCTTGAAGGATGACCTTGACATTGACCTTTCACCACTCAAAATGTGCAGCTCCATGATAAAATGCATGCCAAATATCAAGTTGCTATCTTCAATATTGCAAAAGTACTCATAAAATGAGTGATTTTAGCCACATATGTTTGACAACTGACCTTGAAGGATGACCTTGACCTTGAACTTTCACCTCTCAAATTGTGCAGCTCCATGAGATACACATGCATGCCAAATATCAAGTTGCTATCTTGAATATTGAAATACTGCAAAAGTGTACATTAAATGAGCAATTTTGACCCATATATTTGACCTTTGACCTTGAAGGATGACCTTGAACTTGACCTTTCACCACTCAAAATGTGCAGCTCCATGAGATACATATGCATGCCAAATATCAAGTTCCTATCTTTAAAAGTTATTGCAAATGTTAAAGTTGGTGCAAACCAACCAACAGACCAACCAACAGACAGGGCAAAAACAATATGTCCCCCACTACTATAGTGGGGGACATAAAAATGGCATAATGCATTTGAGTTATTACAGCATTTTTAGCTCACCTGATTGCTCAGGTGAGCTTTTGTGATCGGTCTTTGTCCGTCGTACGTCCGTCCACATTTGGTTGTAAACACTCTGAATGCCACATTTCTTGTCCGATCTTCATGAAACTTGGTCAGAAGATTTGTCCCAATGATAGCTCGATCAAGTTCGAAACTGGGTCATGCTGGGTCAAAAACTAAGTCACTATGTCAAAAAAAAGAAAAACCTTGTAAACACTGTATAAGTCACATTTTATGCCCAATCTTCATGTAACTTTGTCAGAATGTTTGTCTTAATGATATGTTGGTTGAATTCAAAAGTGGTTCTGGTCCGTTGAAAAACATGGCTGCTAGTGGGCGGGGCAGTTTTCCTTATTTGGCTATAGAGAAACCTTGTTAACACTAGAAGTCACAATCTTTGCCCAATCATCATGAAACTAGTTCAAAACATTGGCTTTATTGATATCTCGGACGAGTTCGAAAATGGTCCAAATCGGTGAAAAAACATGGCTGCCAGTTGGCGGGGCAGTTTTCTCTATATGTATATAGTGAAAACATGTGAACACTTTAGAAGTCACATTTTTAGCCCAATTTTCATGAAATTTGGTCAGAACACTCCTCTCAGGTGAGCGAACTAGGGCCATCTTGGCCCTCTTGTTATAATATTGAATGATTTTGCTTTGTTTAACAAAACTTTTAGATAATTATGACATGTACTTGGTTCGGGCTTCTTACTCTTTGGAAAAGCTATCCAAGTACTTGTGATTGTTGCCTGTCTGTACAAAGTTGGTTTCTATCCCTGTATATTTTATTTTGGAATAAATCATAAAATAATTATATTACAATAACAGGAGATGTTTTATAAACATGTATGCCTACTAAGATAATCATACAGTCATCAATATGTGCCATTACGCAAAATCCGGTTTTTAACTTTTAAGATATTAATTGTTCTTACCCAAGCTGGGTCTTCATGTAACCTACTTACACACAAAAATTGCAGCAAATTGCCTACATGCACACTTAAGTAATTAAGCCGGAAACAGTTTTTCTAGCAAAGTAAAAATAATGACCTTGACATTAATTCAACAAGTCATAAATGCAATCTCAAGCAACGTCTGCATGTAAGCTACCAAAATACAAAACTTGATAACAAAACCTGCATTAAAACTAAAATTTATGAGAGATAACCATTTCATTTTATAGCAACAATGACCTTCATCTTGACCTATCCGGTTCCTACATGGCATTCATAGCTTGGAATTCATAATAGCTACAACATAAAAGTAGCAACCCACACGCACAATTTCTGAACAATATCTTCATCCAGACTAAAGTAGATGAGGAGAATTGTTATTTTTTATTTTAAGTCACAGTGACATAAACTTTCACCTGACTGGCCCCAAATGAACTCCCATGATAGGTCTCAATATCAGTTAAATCCACAACAAGATGTGATTGTGAAACACTATGCCCCCCCCCCCCCCTATATTTGACCTTTCCCTTGAAGGATGACCTTGACCTTTCACAACTCAAAATGTGCAGCTCCATGATATACACATGCATTGCAAATATGAAATTGCTATCTTCAATATTCAAAAGTTACGGCAAATGTTAAAGTTTGACACTTTTGACCCATATATTTGACCTTTGACATTGAAGGATGACCTGAACCTTTCACTTCTCAAAAAGTGCAAATCCATGAGATATACATGCATGCCAAATATTAAGTTGCTATCTTCAATATTGTAAAAAATATGGCAAGATGTTAAAGTTTGACCCAAACCAACAGACAGGGCAAAAACAATATGTATATACTGGGGGGCATAAACATCAGTGCAATACCTCCATCTTAACTCGCTTGATTTACTGGAAACCATTTTTCTATTTTTAGAAGTCTTACTTGTCCCACATGCAATCCAGAACTAGGATGTCAGAAGTATACATCAATTCCAACTCATATAATAGCAATATTTCTGTTTTTATTTCATGTTTAGTAATTATGACCTTGATATTGATTGAATTTCCCCAAATTAAATGCCCAGTTAGATATTTATATAAACTATCTACAAACAAAATATCACTGCACTATCATTTTAGCTAAAGGTGACTTAACCAGACATACCGGGTACCCAAAATTCCAATTCCAAGCTAGATCGTTATGCAAGCTTTCTTTATGCAAAGTTTTATTAAGATTGGTGAATGCAACTTAAGAAATTGACAAGAATCTACCTGATTGCTGATGCCAGTTATTGAATGGAAGCTTTTTTCCAATTTTGTACATTTAACAGTGATCTTGACCTTGGCTTCGAAAAATGCCCCAAATGCAATCTCAAGCTAGCTCTCCATGCAATCTCTCTTGATCTTTTTATGCGTATTGTTGGCATTCACTTATTACTACATGTTAATGGAAATCCATACAATCTCATTTAGCCATACTTAAATCTAATATTAAGTTTACCACCAAAATGGCAAAATACCAAAAATACTATATTTGGCATATAGAATTTACATACATTTACAAAAACACTGCCCTACACATTTACTATGAACACAATAGTACATGTAACAAGCCAGCTCACCTTCGTCCATCATCTTCATTGCAATCCTACGACAACTTGGACCAAACTCGTTCACATAACAGTTGAAGCTATAGGCAGAAGTAGCCTCTTCAAACTTGCGCATACGCACATAGAAATCGCCCAACTCATGGCAAGCTAAAATGAACATCAATAGCAATATATGTGTGTGTTTACCTAGTGATATGATAGATTTGGAAACTTTAGAATTTATCTTTTTTAATATTATTACATGTAGTTACATTTACTACTTATTGCAACTATGTAAGATGGCAAGCATATTAAAATTAAAAACATAACAAGAAATGTGTTTGTCAGACCACCATGTCCCCTTCTGCGCCGCTTTGAAGCTATATATTTGACCTTGAAGGATGACCTTGACCTTTCACTTATCAAAATGTGCAGCTCCATGAGATATACATGCATGCCAAATATCAAGTTGATATCTTCAATATTGCAAAAATATGGCAAACACACAAACAAACACACAAACCAACAGACAGGGCAAAAACAATATGTCCCCGGCTATAGTGGTGGGGGACATAAAAATGAATATATTAGAGGTTAACAAATGACAAGTCCAAATGGAACTAAGTGGAACTTTGTATTAGGGCTAAATTTGCTGATGAAATACTTGTATTACTAATTTTTGAGAGATATCGCTAATGGTTAAAAAAAGATCTGGCTTAAAATACATTTTACTGATGCATTAAAAATGGAAGAGTTATCAAAGAATTTTTCCAGGAACACAAATAAGAAATATTTTACAAAACATTCAGCTTAACTGTGTCAGTTCTGGCAGCCACACAGAATAACAGTTGTTTGAAATTGAGAGTCAGATGTCTTACACAGAATGTCAAGCTTCTTAAAAATAATCTTTCTGATACATGTACCTCATAGTGACTAGAGACAAAAATTATCTTTAAGAACTTGTGTAATGAGTCTATATCTCTTGTATTAGGAATAATTATAAATTCCAAATAAAATAAGGAACTTACGAAAAAAAACACATTAATGACAGCTACATGTATCTCACATGACTTTGTCCAACAATAAGGTAGCACCTTTAATTGTAATATGTTTTATGTTTTATAATGATATATTTTTTAACCAGAAATACTTCTGATGAATAAATTTAAACAAGAGCACCGCCTTGCGGGTGCAGACCGCTCATCTATTTTCTTTTTAAAGGTGAAGGGACTCTCATTTTCAATCACAAAGGAGGGAGGAGTGGAGTGAAGAGGGGTGTATAGTGTGGGGTTGTGGACATTTATTACATTATCTTCCAAAAAAGCGAAAAAAAAAAAAAAAAAAAAAAAAATCGGGGGGGGGGGGGGTATAGTGTGAGGGTGTGGTGATAATTTGTGAGATGATCTTAAAAAAAAAAAAAAAAAAAAAAAAAAAAAATCAAAAAAAAAATTTGGGGGGGGGGGGTGGGGGGGGTGGGGTGGGGGTATAGTGTGAGGGTGTGGTGGTCATTTGTGAGATGATCTTATAAAAAAAAAAAAAAAAAAAAAATTAGGGGGGGGGGGGGAGGGGGGGGAGGGGGGGGGAGGGCACGGGGGATGGTTTGGGTGAAGTCTATTGTGGTATGTCAGGTAAGAGTAGTTTCATCAAAGTATCAATCAAATCTAATCATAAATAAAGAAGTTATGGCAATTTTAGCAAAATTTAATAATTTGACCTTGAGAGTCAAGGTCATTCAAAGGTCAAAGTAAAATTCAAGTTGCCAGGTACAGTAACCTCATGATAGCATGTAAGTATTTGAAGTTTGAAAGCAATAGCCTTGATACTTCGAGTGGATCGAAACACAAAATTTAACCATATATTAAAAGTTACTAAGTCAAAAAAGGGCCATAATTCCGTAACAATGACAACCAGAGTTATGCAACTTGTCCTTTTACTGTACCCTTATGATAGTTTGTGAGTGTTCCAAGTATGAAAGCAATATCTATGATACTTTAGGGGTAAAGTGACCAAAACATAAATCTTAACCAAATTTTCAATTTTCTAAGTATAAAGGGCCCATAATTCCGTCCAAATGCCAGTCAGAGTTACATAACTTTGCCTGCACCGTCCCCTTATGATAGTTCATAAATCTTGCAAGTATGAAAGCAATAGCTTTGATACTGTAGGAATAAAGTGGACCTAAACACAAAACTTAATCAAATTTTCAATTTTCTAAGTATAAAAAGGGCACATAATTCTGTCAAAATGCCAGTCAGAGTTACATTACTTTGCCTGCACAGTCCCCTTATGATAGTTAGTAAGTGTTGCAAGTATGAAAGCAATAGCTTTGATGCTTAAGGAATAAAATGGACCTAAACACAAAACTTAACCAAAATTGTCAATTTTCTAAGTATAAAAAGGGCACATAATTCTGTCAAAATGCATGCCAGAGTTATCTAACTTTGCCTGCCCAGTCCCCTCATGATAGTAAGTAAGTGTACCAAGTTTGAATGCAATAGCATTGATACTTACTGAGAAAAGTGGAACTAAACGCAAAACTTAACCAAAATTTGCAATTTTTTAAGTACAAAAAGGGCACATAATTCTGTCAAAATGCACGCCAGAGTTATCTAACTTTGCCTGCCTAGTCCCCTCATGATAGTAAGTAAGTGTACCAAGTTTGAATGCAATAGCATTGATACTTTCTGAGAAAAGTGGACCTAAACGCAAAACTTAACCGGACGCCGACGCCAACGCCAACGCCAACGCCAACGCCGACGCCAAGGTGATGACAATAGCTCATAATTTTTTTTCAAAAAATAGATGAGCTAAAAATGAGAACATATGTCTATTAACTTATTAACTTTCTGCAAAAAAAAAACAAACATCTTTTCTTCAAGCATACCACAACACTTTTCTTAAAGCATTCTGTGACATTGAGTTTTACATGTATTTATATTTTGGCAGAATTGAAGCTAAATTAGTTTCAATCTATTTATTTTAGCTTGCTTGCATATAAAGCCTAATTAAAACACGCTCTCGAGTCAGATTCCTGGTACTAGAACCAGTACTTGTCTAAGGGGGAAATCTAAAGAATGCTCCCAGAGTGGGAATAGAAAACCGTGACCTACTGACAGCATATCCACTACACTACTGCAACCTTAATTGGGCATATTGTCCAGTTTAGAAGGTCAAGTGGTTGCTTCCAGTGTATGGGGATGTGAAAATCTACTTTCAATAGATAACTAATAATAATAGTTAAATTATAAAGTGAAAAAAAAAAATCTTTTTTCATGGTGAATTTTGGGGTATTTTAGGATGGAGTCCAAGATTGTTTTTTGTTCTTCAGCTGTTTGCATCATGATAAAAACATCCCATATACAAATTAATACTGCAATAGCAGTAGTGTTTCAGTTTTCAGGCGATAAGACTCGCTTTTTGTATGGTTACAAGTGATTTTTTTTATTCATTTGTTACAGCCTGTGCCATTTGAAATTTTTTGAATTGGGAAAATTAGCGCGATAAACCATGAAATTTGGGAAAAATTAAGCATTTTAAATATGATTATAAGTAACAGAATTGAAATGGTTCTTAAGTGCATGTTCAGGGGATTTTCTAGCCATTTTGGGAAAAAGGAGTCTGGTCAAATTGGGATTGTTTTAATTGATAAAAGTGGCAAATTTGGGAATTATTTATAAAGAAAAAAAACTAAATTAAAGTTATATATTTTGCAGGATGTTTAAATAAAAAGTTGAGATCTAGAGTTAAGAATAAGAAATCATTATTCATAAGAGACTTCTTTCTTCGTTTTTTGGAAATTGGGCTTTTTTGAGAAATTTTGGTAAGCTTTTTCAATTTTGGGAAAAAATGTTGATTTTTGCGATTGGGAAGCAGCTGAAAATCGGCGGTGATTTTTAGCCAAAAAAATCACTGGTTACATAAGAATTTGACCTTCAAAAATCAGATGCATGTATGTTTGCAAATGTTGTGTCTTTATAAAACAATATTGAAAAGACGTTTTTCTATATCAAGACATATCATTTATAAATATGACTTAAATATCAACTAAGCGATCTTATATTGTCAAACCAATGTGAATGGCATACAAATTAATGGTATCCGAAGACTATTACAGTTAGTGAAAGGTGATTATTTTAATGACCTTTAAACATGTGTTTTACTGTTAAAGTGGTATCAATAGAACTTACCGTCTTTATTATTTTTCTGGTAACAATGAAATTTGTCATTCTTTTCTAGTTTAAGATAGTAATGTTCCAAAACTTCTGGACTAACTTGCTGTGTGGTGGATGTCATCTTGAGTTTTTAAACCGAAAGAGAAACGATAGAAAAGGTAATTGTAGTAATGTATGCATATCAATATAATCAGGTATGTGTATTAACTGTATATTCTAATACACATACCTGATATAATGCATTTAATGACAAACTTCAAAACATGCCAAAATATGTGAAAAGGCCCCTTTAATTGTACACTCATCAAGAGCTGCAGAAAGTCAACCAAACCTATCATAATCCCATTGATTAATTTTTTTAGGACAGTCATAGAACTCACACCTAGTCGGTGATAACTCAATTCTGCCTCAAATTAATTAACTATAGTATATACAATATGATAAATGTATCAATATAAATAAATTATATGTAGGAAATGTATCTGCGTTCGGCGTCATGGGAGTTGGACATAAACGAAGCACATGCGCAACTAGCGTTTTCTTCTACGAAATCGTGTAAATCAATACTTCTTTTAAATAATGAATTAAGCATCAATGTTTTGAAGAGAATGCTCACAGGCGATTTTTTTGTCAATAACACACATACATATCAAGTAAAAATATAGCTCGTTGCATGCATACGATACGTATATAGTGTGTGGGGGTCTGTAGTGAACAAATTGCATATTTATTTTAGATTTGTTCATTTACTAGTATCTAATACCACAGGTGGTTAGCGTGTGGCTATGCTATTAATTAGTGAAAACATCATTTTGAATGATAAATAATCATATTATAACGAAAAATTAACTTTTCTGAAAAAAAAAATTTCACTATCAAATATATATATATAAGTTAATTTTTCGTTATAATATGATTATTTATCATTCAAAATGATGTTTTCAGTAATTATTATCATAGCCACACGCTAACCACCTGTGTCTAATACTTGCATTTGTGGAAGTTTGAGACTTTGAAGATACAATGAAAGCCATATCCGAGCGTTATATCAAGGTGCTCCCAAATAATCCAAGATGGTTGACAAGATGACTTTTTACGTCATGACGATTGAAAGACATATTATTCCGTAAATGCCTTTCTAAAAAAATATTTATAATGTATACTTTGATTGCTTTCTTAACGGAATAAATCAAGTTCAAATTAGAAGCCAACATAGAAAATCAAACGTTAAATGTATTTTCGCTGAAAGATCATTCATTTTAAATGAATATACAACAATTAACTTGCTTGATATATTGAAGCATGACTAATTTTGTTACCCGGTGTGACGGTTTTAGTGCATTATACTTCTTCGATGTGAGAGTCTGGTCAAAATTCGCCCATATAAATAAGTATTTGCCCATACATATGTCGAATATGACATTTTCAGTTTCGGATAGCAAACTATTGAGCTGCGAAGCAAATGCCGATGTTCAGACACAATTAGTCGCATCAAGGTACTTCTTTCATTAAAGATACCGGTAAAGCGAAATCAGACAAAGGAAATGTCGAGTCCATACTTTGTGTTTGATATACCTCACATGGTGTGTAAGTATGTTAGATCTCGGTCAGCAGCTGGAGCGTGCGCGTCGCGACCGAGGCGAGAGTCGCCCGCAGAAGATCTTCTCACCTGTACATATTTCCTTATAGAGGGGAACTTCTGCGGGTGGCTCTGCTAATCCAGCTGAGTCCGTCACCCTCGAGCCGGACTTCTTCCACACTGCTGGGATTGCTGTCTTCTCCAAGATGCAGCGGACTCGTCACCCGCTGTTTATCGTCGAGAGTTCGCTGGCCCGTACCTGTCAGAGGTCCCGTCTGTAGAGGGACGGGAACGGCGGAACAGCGAGACCACGGTGACCAGTGTGGGGGACATACGGGACGGACCTGGGTCTGCTTAGCGTGGGGCAAACCCATGAACATCGAGGGGGTGGCTTTAGAGAGGAACCCCGGGGCGGCGGTACTCAGTGCGCTCAACGCACTGGGGAAACCGTCTCGAGGATTTAGACGACGGCCGGTGACGACGAGAGGGGCCATAAAGGCGGAGCTGTGTGCTGCACTCCCTTGGCGTAGCTGCGTTCAGACGTGAATTTGTCTTGAAATTATCTACCACGGGTGCACATTAAGGTCTCATTGGCCACAGTGCACTGGTTTTTTTGGATCTAAATTGTATCTTTGGCGAATACCCAGACAGCCGGGGTAAATTTGACCTACTTTGGCTCACAATTAATCTTTTTCTGCTGAAAGGTCACAGGGCCAGGCCCAGCTAAAATGGCTCCGTGATGGGGCGTGGAACCTGAAAATGAACTTTGAACAACAACAGTTAGTATGTTAGATATTGAGGAGTTGGAGGGGCTAAAAATTCCATCGATTATATAGAGGATCATTTGAACTTAGTTTTGATATTGATAAGATGACATCATGAAAAGTCAGATAAGATTCTAACAGCTGTGTTTATCCGGAGTTTTTGATGGGTGTAGACTGAAGCTACCATTACCGGAGATTACCGGTGCCAATCTGCATATGTAGTCTTTTTTAATAAGTGGGGGAATCGTTAAAAGGTTTACGAAGAAAGTTAAGTCAACTCAATTTTGTGCGATGTTAGTGGCAGCAGAATTAATTTGTTTCTAGATTTATGGTTATTCGGAGTTTCACTTTGTTTCTTTACGCATTTTTCACAGTAACAATATTTTTCACCTATATTTTTCATCCGAATTGAACTCTCTTAAAAACTGTTCACCTTCACTTGTGTGTAGTTTCTTTCCTTTCCGCTGTTAAATTAAAGAGGCAATCGTAACACTTCGTCCATCTCCGGATGCAATAAAAAGCCGGTTGGATCCAGAGTGTTAAAGAGGTTGCATAAAGGTTACATTACACTAAATCATTTTGTATCCCTCCGTGGCAAGTAGTGCCTATTTCTAAAGAGTTCCTTTTCTCTTCGGTATTAAAAGCGATTTAGCGATCGCAACCATGCTTTTTGTGATTTTTTGCCTGCATCCTGGGTGTGTCTGCAACATTTTGGCGCATTTCATTGGGGATTACGTTGAAAGATGACTGTTTGGGGTGCGTTTATTGAAGTACGGGGCTTTTGTCGAAATTTCATTTTCGAAACTCTTTTTTTCCGAGGGTGCTTGCCTTTGGGCGAATTTTAAGTTCAAGCATGCTTTTTCTTAACGATGGCGGTATCACAATTTTATGACCTTTCATGATGATACCATCACTGATGGTTAATTCATCTCTGTAACACCAGAATTCTGTTAATGTGGAAGGACATTGACTTTTGCAATTAGGCCAACCCGACAAAATTGTTTGTTTCAGTGTGACCATTTGCGCTTCTTTTGCAGTTTGATGCCTTATTTCTTGCATTTTTCTGTCACTAACTGGTACATGTGACATAACCATATTAATATGAATGTCAGCTTTTTCGGATAATTCTGGGAATGTATTCAACAGTCGTTTTCTAGACAATGTATCTGGGACGGGAATATCTCTACCCGGACGATACTTTACTTCAATGTTGTATGGCTGCATTTGCAATAGCATGCGCTGCAAACGAGCAGGTGCGCTGTGAAGCGGCTTCCTAAAGATAGGAACAAGTGACAGTTGGTCTGTTTCTACGGTAACGCGTCTACCATAGACCCATTGGTGAAATCGTTTTAGACCAAACAGAATTCACAAACACTATAATTCAATCATTGCATAGTTTTGTTGGCTTGAGGTGAGTGATTTGCTTGCATAAGCAATTGGTCGACCTTCCTGCAAGAGAGTAGCACCAAGACCTATTCTAGAGCTATCTGTTTGCAAAACAAGAGGTTTCTTGTGATCATAATACCCTAAGACTTGACCTGGCTTTGTCAACAAATCTTTCACTTTGGTAAATGCTTGCTGCTGTGGTACTAACCATGAGAATGCCACATTTGTTTGCAAGAGTTCTCTCAGAGTACTTGTTATCTCAGATAGTTTAGGAGCAAGTCTAGAGAGATAATTGACCATGCCCATAAATGTTTGCAACTCTCACTTGTTTGATGGAGGTGACATTTCGGTGATCGCAGCGACCTTTGCTGGATCGGGCTTCAGACCTTCAGAAGTTAGTACGTGTCCAAAATACTGAACATCTGTGACACCTACTTCTACTTTCTCATCATTAAAAATAATACCCTTCTCAAGAGCTCTTGCTAGCACTGCTAGTAGATTTTTGTCATGATCTTCCCTCGATTTTCCACTCACACAGATGTCATCCACAATGCTTACGACACCATCTAGACCTTCAAAACATTGGTCCATTCTACGAATGTACTCATCACCACTCATACTAAGACCAAATGGTAACCTGTGGTATCTTTATCTTCTAAACTCAGTGTTTAAACAAGTGAGGTATGATGACTCTTCATCAAGGCTTACTGACCAGTAACCTGACCTAGCATCTAGCTTGGTGAAATACTTTGCACCTGATAGTGATGGTAATACATCATCTAATGTTCTCATATGGTAGTGAGGACGTTAAATGCATTTGTTCAAGTCTGTAGGGTCCAAACAAACTTGCAGTTTGCCTTGGCCTTTCTCGACAACTACCATCGAGTTAACCCATTCTGTAGGTTCAATAACCTTACTAATGACTCCTAAATTTTCCATTCGATCTAATCCAGCTTTGACCTTATCTCTTAGCGCAATTGGGGGTTTCCTTGGCGGGTGAATAACAGGAATTGCATCATGTTTTAAATGAATCTTGCATGGAACTGGCATTGCACATATACCATTAAAAAAAAGATCTGGGACGTCCCTCAGTATTTTCTGTTTTGTCAAGAACGTATCACTGTTCTGGGATTCCACAGCAAATGAGACCTGAATCAGACAAAACTCAAGCGATGTTTGGAGGCTCAGAAGTGGAGAAGACCTGGTTTCTATAACATGAAACAGTACAGGTTTTCTTTCACCTGTCTTTGAATATGTACAATTCAAAGTAACCATACCCTTTGACTTTAAAGGTGTATTGTTATACGCTGAAGACGGACATTCGACCATTGTAATGGCCCCTTAACACCAGATATTTGATATACAGAATATGGTAAAATGTTTACCTGCGATCCTGTATCAACTTTGAAACTGACCAACGTTTGCTTAGGCCCAACACGAAATGATACAAACGCTTGGCCATTGTTAACACCAGATTTTACACTGTCCACAAACACGACGTCTTCTGTGACGGAGTTCACCTTTTGCAACCGACACACTTTTGCAAAATGGTTCCACTTGCGACATTTGTTACACTGCTTTCCTTTGGCTGGACAATGGTCACGCGACGAGTGCCACTGACCCCCGCAGTTACCACATTTCCGGTCACGACTTGATGCACCCGACACCGGTCTTGCAAAATTTGATATATAGGAGATACAAGAAAAATGCTTTGAAAGTCGGCAGTTTTATAAAGGGAACCTATGGTAAATCGAATCAGTGTAATATAACCTAAAACAACAACATGGCAGCGGCCGGTTTGTTCCGCAAGGCACTGACATTGCAGATCGTGCGATCAATTACATTCACGTTAACAAAGCAAAATCCTTTTCAATCAACGACAAGGGCTTTCCATATCTCGACAATCAAACAAAGTAAGAAACGAGAGTCTAAATTGTGAATGGCCCCTACTGCACCATTACAAATACTACTGAGTCAAGGTTATAGGTTACACTACGCCTTTCGCATTGCCTTTTATGTACACCATTCTTCTTCCATGTGATGTACTAATCTCACTCTGGAGCATACTCGTACATTTGTTATATACAAGGTGATCGTGAGAGTGCAGTTAAAAGAATAAAACATTTAAGATTTATAATATGTACAGTCAGGAAAGCTCAGTCAATGTTTGAATTGGAGGCCGGCCAGTCCTTCCCTGAATGACTCTGGCCGAGTCTGGGGTCTGTAGAAGTTACTAGAACTGTGGGGTGCTTTGGTAGCTGGTTCCACAATTGAGCTCCAGAGATAAAGCAGGAGTGGCAGTATACCATTAGGCTTTTGTTTTGTAGCTGATTCATTAAAAGTTGTGCATTTATTGATGTATTATCGTGTTCTCATTGTTTCGGATCTTCGCATTGCTTTGTGTAAGCAATCATAACGGCCATGGGATCCTTCAAACGATTTCTAGTATTGAGTGGAAGTAGGTCATGTTTATAGTAGACAGTGACTGGTGTTATGATAGTTTATATCACACATACATACATAACACATACATGTATGTGTGTTTTTAAAGTATTTTGTTAGGATATAATATCCTCGATGTATGTTGATTCGCGGTGTTAATGTTTTGTATTAAAATTAGCAACAAACAAACAATAAAGCATTGTATAACTTACCTTGTTGAAAGAAACCAATATTTCATTAGTAAATGGACTATATTTATTTCCTGCAACTCGCGCTATCTAATCCATAACAACAGTATTTTTGGCAACATGTTTACAGTGTCCGCCATTTTGACAGATGAATGTAAGGTCGCGACCTCTGACGTCATTCACACAGTTTATTATTTAGGCCAATGCAATTGAGTAATTGGGTTGTAATGTTAATTAGTCATATAAAGAGTGTCAACTGTACAATAATTAAAATGTTTCAACACAACTCAACACAACATATTTACAAGCGTTCGTTGGACTTCAACTATTCTTCATTGCTATTGCAATGGCAGCACAGGAATTTATCACCCCTTCTGACACACCTTACAGGTGTGCAGAATGTTAGGTGCGTCCAGTGCTTGCATGGGATGCCATTTTTTAAACCATCACACTGCACCCACTTAACAAATGCCAGAGAAATACAGCCGGACAGTTCCTTTGGTTGGAATCTATGACAAACACAACATTTTTCATCAGAAGCCTCATGACTGTCACTGCTGTAACTGGAACAGTCCACTGCTCTGTCAACACAAGATGGGCCTGCTACTGGACTAGGTGCTGTTGTTGCAACAATTTGCTTACCTTTTTTTACTGCGAGCTTACCTTTTTGTGTTTCCTGAGATTTTTTCAAGATAGGTTTTTGATTTTGTTCATGATTTTTTATGGCCTCCATTACCTCATTACTGGTAAGTTCTTTTCCAGACACCAGTCTACTAACCGTTTTCCTTGGTTTCTTAGCTTTTTGATTTTTTACTGATCTTATTTTTTGTTCAACAGTTTCAAAAAAAGTGCTGGTGTGTTTATTTTCAGGTCCAATTTGTAGCCCTTCCTCTACAGTTAAATCAGAATCATCAGTGTCATCTGAATGATACACTTGGGCTGGAAACATACTTTCCCTGGGAATTGCATCCTTATTTAGGGGGAACAGTCCTGTTTTGCGAAAGCCAACTTGAAGGTTTTCTGCTGACAATGCTTTGTGATAAACGTGGCAGACGATATCACAAACATTATACTTAGTGATGGCAGCTGATGTCTCACGGATAATTTTGTGGCATCGCGAATGGTACATCCGTTGGAACGGGCCATAACAGGCTACATCTAGAGGTTGGAGCAGGTGGCTTGTGTGGGCTGGTAAAACATACAAAATTATACCATTCTCCTTCGCCCACTCTGCCAGAATTAATGATACATGGGACCTATGACCATCTAAAAGCAACAGAATTTTGGATTCACACCTGCCAGGCATAAATTGTATAAAGTGTTTGGTCAGATACTTAATGAAAACCTGGGTGTTAGACCAACCACTTTCTGACATTGTTCCACTGGCTCCTGGTGATGCCCCTTTCCACAAGTCACTGTTCATCCGCTTGCCCGGGAAAACAAAGAATGGTGGAACTGCTGTACCACTTGCACTGCCAGCGCCAATGATTGTAACTGTTTTACCTTTGCCAGAGGTCACAGCTTGTGCAGGATAGTTAGAACTAGCTACTATGTATGGTGGCTTGTGATCAATTGATACACCCTTCTCATCAATATTGTAAAGCAAATGGGGCTTATCTTGGAGATCATGCTTCTGTAAACATTTCTGGTAACTTTCAAAGAAGTTAGACACCATCTTTTCACTTGCCATTTTGGCCCTCACATGATCAAGTGCTCTTGGTTTAACAACCCTCATTTCTGGCCATCTCTTTAAAAACCCTTTCATCCACATCATGGAGAGGGGTGTGTCAACTGTCCTCTTACCTAACTGCACAGCAAACTGTGAAGCAACATCAATACACTCCTGCTGTGTATAACCATAACCTAAATCAGCCATGGCTTTGAAATGGTTTACAATTTGGGCCTCTTCAAACTCATCAAACAATGGGACCTTCCCCATTACAACTGTTTCTGGGTCAACTTTCCCCAAAACCCTGTCCCTGAGTGTGTTTTCTGGCACCATATAAGTCCTGGATGCTCTGAGAACGGACATTCCATCATCTTTCACTGCTTTGAAAGCATTTATCAAAGAAGATGGTGAAAAAAGTCGATATTTTTTCCTTATGGGCTGTGGGTGTTTCTAAAATAAACAAAAAAATGGTGTTACAGGTGTGAGTTTCAAAAACCATATATTTTAAGATGCTTGGCCTTACTATAAAATTTCAGTCACGTGACTTTCATTCATGGACGTAAACACTTGCAGCCGACATGTAAAAAGTAAAAAAAAGTTATTGATAAACAAAGAAAATATTGTATATCCATGGTAATATAAATGGGTATAACAAAAAAAATTAAATTTTGGTACATCTACGAAGACATAGTGATACATACCTGTTTAAATCTCATGTTTTCATTTTTGACAGCAAATACGATCGAGTACACTTTGTAGTAAATGTGACGTCACTAAAATCACCGAACCGTGACCTCTCGCGAGATTTCGAATCAAAACAAAAATGGTCGCGAATCAACATACATCGCAATTTTAGATACATCGAGGATATGTATTGTCAGGCCTTTTCCGCCCTATGCCACGGGTCCGAATTTCGGCCCCATTCCCAATGCAAATCTGGTTGTTTTTTTTCCCATTTGAAAAAAAAAAATTCCCAATTCCAAAAAAAATAAAAATTCCTAATTCCAAACAAAAAAGATCCAGTGTAGAAAATAGACAAATATTGCATAATTAAATTATTCATGGGTGAAAGTGTTCCGTATTATTACGGAATTCTGTATTTTTTAGCTTCTCAGAGGTCGTTTTCGTGAATCATGGGGGGAGGGGGGTAGGCAATGTGTGCAGCAATGTCGACAAACGAAATAAACAAAATACGCTCGATTCCAGATTGATAAATTGGTTTCCCACTGTTCTGTTAACCCATATCTAATTATAGATTCGACGCGGCCATTGCTTCTCTATTAGTCTATCCCCCTGGGCGTATTGCCTCATTTTCTCGTGAATCGTTCTATCCCTCTGAGCACTATTCTCTCGAAATAACATGTCTCCCGCAAGACCCTCTGCGCGTTCAGAAGGCAGCATGGCGTAACCTCATTAGAATATTCTGGCGAAATCTGCCGATAATTTACGATTCCTTTGTCTATGAAATGGTTTACCGCACGGAATAACTCGAAGTTAATCGGGAATCTGACTCGGTTTCCAAAAAGCGTTTTGATTGGTTTACGTAAATCGGTCAACCAATGGAAATCGACGTTATGAAACGGTCTTATCTCTCAAAAAAATATGGCGGACAAGTCAAAATAACTTTACTTCCGAAACCAAAAAAACACGATCAAATCATGTATTTGCTTCCAGGGTTCGACAAAAAAAAGAACTTGAAAGTGATGTGAAAAACAAGTGGCGATGGGAATGGCTCCATGAAAGAGACTCTCGTGGAGAGAAATAGGGATATTGGTTTAACAAACAAACAAAAAATCATTCCGGGTAGCGCATAGGGTTTTTTTTTTTGGATTTATTTAGATGTACATTAATTGAGTTGTTTGGCACTAATTAAATTATCTGTTTAAATGTACGGACTTGATTTTATATTTCATTTTTATTAGCCGGATTTTTTTCGAAAAAATCTCGGCTTATAGATTGATGTTGTCGGGCGGGCGGGGGGGCGGGCGGGCGGGGTGGCGGCGTGCTCGAAAATGTTAAAGTTCTTATTTCATGGTATAACTTTGGTATGCTTGGACCTAGAGTCTTGAAACTTGACATGAAGGTTGGCCAGGATTAACAGATGACCACTGGTCATTTCAAGGTCATTCATTTGAAGGTCAAGGTCACTGTGACCTTCAATATAAAAAATGTTAAAGTTCTTATAACTTTGGTATGCTTGGACCTAGAGTCTTGAAACTTGACATGAAGGTTGGCCATAACTAGTTAGTAACCACTGGTCATTTCAAGGTCATTCATTTGAAGGTCAAGGTCACTGTGACCTTGAATGTAAAAATGTTAAAGTTCTTATTTCATGGTATAACTTTGGTATGCTTGGACCTAGAGTCTTCAAACTTGACATGAAGGTTGGCCAGGATTAACAGATGACCACTGGTCATTTCAAGGTCATTCATTTGAAGGTGAAGGTCACTGTGACCTTCAATATAAAAATGTTAAAGTTGTTATAACTTTGGTATGCTTGGACCTAGAGTCTTGAAACTTGACATGAAGGTTGGCCAGAACTAGTAAGTAACCACTGGACATTTCAAGGTCATTCATTTGAAGGTCAAGGTCACTGTGACCTTGAATGTAAAAATGTTAAAGTTGTTATAACTTTGGTATGCTTGGACCTAGAGTCTTGAAACTTGACATGAAGGTTGGCCAGAACTAGTAAGTAACCACTGGACATTTCAAGGTCATTCATTTGAAGGTCAAGGTCACTGTGACCTTGAATGTAAAAATGTTAAAGTTCTTATTTCATGTTATAACTTTGGTATGCTTGTACCTAGAGTCTTCAAACTTGAAATAAAGATTGGCCAGTACTAGAAGATGACCACTGGTCATTTCAATGTCATTCATTTGAAGGTCAAGGTCACTGTGACCTTCAATGTTAAAATGTTAAAATTGTTATAACTTTGGTATGCTTGGACCTAGAATCTCAAACTTGACGTAAAGGTTTGCAAGCACACTTAGATGACCACTGGTCATTTCAAGGTCATTCATTTCAATGTCATTCATTTGAAGGTCAAGGTCACTGTGAACTTAAATGTTAAAATGTTAAAATTGTTGTAACTTTGGTATGCTTGGACCTAGAATCTCAAACTTTGCTCATGCCTTGAAAAGTACTTACATTTCATTTTGACCTTTGAACAATATTTCAGTAATTTAAGTATTGCATTGACAAAAACACGAAAGGTACTTTCCTGTCATTTAAATCAAAAATCCGGCTTCAATGCGGTCATCTCCGACCGCGGAACTCTTGTTTTATTTTTTTTATTGAACCGATTTGTTTAGGCAAAAAATGATATCAGTTATTTTGGCCGTAACACCCATTGTTCCAGTACAGTAGCCAGGTGCCTGTGTATTAAGTTGATAAGATAATGATCATCACAGCAGCTTGCTATTACACAGTGTATTCATTCTGCTGGCGTTGTGTTAGATGTCATTTTTATCAGTTTTCAATTATGTGTATCTCTTCGCTTAGCTCAACGTTCAATGGCACGCGCACTTAACATAATTATAAAACATAACGCGTATCATTATATTACTTTTTATTAATTACGTACGCGTATTAAATTTTATATATTGTTTTTTCTTTTGTTTTTCTCAACCAGAAAGAAATAATAAAACATATAAATAAATATAAAATTCAACATGAAATCAATTTTATTAAATCATATTTTACAAGAAACTTTTTAAACTAGCATTAAACTTAATTGAAGAGCTTACATTGATTCCGCCATAAATCATTACTTCTTATTACTATTATGTTATTATTATGTTATTTAAATAAAAGCACCAATTATAAAAAACAATAGTATTGCATTATTTAAATCGTAAAATTAACAAAAAAAATTCCTAACATAATTCGTTTTTCAAAGGTAGCTCATTCATTTCCCTTAATTCTTTACCTTAGGCATAGCATTAATTACTCAACTCAAAATTAATCCACAGTTTGCAAATAAATGCCTCTAATGTTATTGTAAGCCGATAATAGGTGTCATTAACACCTCGTTGTAGGTATACCTCCTCTATAAAATCAATTTACGGAAACCTCTACGGCTTTTACTATATAAATCAATTTACCGAACTTGTCATTAACCGAAACCTCCAGCACCCTAGCGCATATGATATTGTGATATCTGTTTCAAAACGATCAAGTACCAATCAAATGGGAAAAAGGCCTTTAAGTCTGACGTCTCACGCAGAGGACGTTACACATGTGAAAAATTGACGGACGTGTAAATCAAACAATTAGAAAATAACTAGATAAGATATAAAAACAAATTACTTAAAAATACAAGACAGAAAATGTATTGCTATAATATGTTCATTGATTTATATTATACTGTAAATATTTGTATATAGTTGAGAAAGTTTAGTGTTATCTTAAAGATTTTGCCTATCACATTTGATCTTCATGAAATGCTTAAGAAATAGATTGTCATATATTCTAGCCAAACTAACTGTTTTTTCTGTTTTGAATCACTTAAAAATACAGGTGTCTTTAAGCTTAGGAGAAGTGATTTCTTTGTTTCAAATAAGCTCAAATGCAGGAGTTTCCGGGGGCCGGAGGCCTGCTGGACCCACCGGGGGGCCCTATCGGCCCCCAGATTTTATTTTCAGTATTTTGGGAATTTCCTACTTTCACCCATGAATTATCTGTTGCCTTGAATTTGTTTTAAAAACAGTAAAATATGTTAAATTGATTATTTAAGACATTCCTTATTTTCCCCAAAATCCGGCGTTTCGCGCAATTTTTTTCCCCTAAAAAAAGGCCAGGTCCTTTCCCCAAAATCAGATAAAAAACCCTTCACTTATCACACATGTTAATAATATTTTGTAAAATTTTCATAATATGTTATCACAATAGTCGTTATTTTCAAGTTAACGGCTTCTTTGAAATATAAGAAACACTAATTACATGCGATTATTTTTCCCAATTGAGCCAGTTTTGCGATAAAGTTTTTTCACAAAATGGGGTTTTTCACGAAAAGAAATTCCCAGAATTTCAGTGTGGCGTTTTCCCAAAATGGAGCGGAAAAGGCCTGATTGTAATTCACGTATAAGTTAAATATTTAACCAGGTTTTCCGAAGGAAAAAACTGGTTATTAGATTGGCGAATGCGGGCGGGCTGGCTGGCGGGCGGGCGGAACAAGCTTGTCCGGGCCATAACTATGTCGTTCATTGTCAGATTTTAAAATCATTTGGCACATTTGTTCACCATCATTGGACGGTGTGTCGCGCGAAATAATTACGTCGATATCTCCAAGGTCAAAGTCACACTTTGAGTTCAAAGGTCAAAAATGGCCATAAATGAGCTTGTCCTGGCCATAACTATGTCATTCATTGTGAGATTTTAAAATCATTTGGCACATTTGTTCACCATCGTGGGACGGTGTGTGGCACGAAAGAATCACGTCAATATCTCCAATGTCAAGGTCGCCACGACTAAAAATAGATTTTTTTAAAAAACAAACTTACAAAGGGGGTTAATTTTGTTTGTTCATTTCAAAAGTTCAGTTTGAGTTTTCTCCCTTTATCAGATTTTTTTTCACAATGAAAACCTGGTTTTGTGACAATTTTGTCCCTTGTTGTTTATTATTTCCATTAAAAAACTACTGACAGAAAAAGCATGTATATAGTAACATAAAAGTAAGCAAACAATCTGAAAGGCTAAACAGATAGCAGTTATTTTACATGATCTAGTTTACTATGGCTCGATTGGTCATGTTTTCTTTTTTTAACAGAAAAGTATTTCTCGGACAAACATGAATGGGTTGATGTTGATGAAAAAAACAAGACTGCCACTGTTGGCGTGACACACTATGCTCAGGTACAGTATTTAACAAGCTGTATTTGTAAACTATTTTTTTGTTCCCCCAGCATCTACTGATATCAGAGGCATAATAAAGTTATAAGCTTGTTATTTGTACATTCAATCTTAACTCAAAATTACACGGTTGGTTTAGCATCAGTCACTGAAACTTCCAACGAAGCTTTTATATTGGCATGTATAATTTGTTGTGTTTGAGAACTATCAACACACTCAGATCACCCTTATCTAGTTAGCTAGGCTGTTTTCGGAGAAAACCCGAGGTATTGTCATAGCCAGCTTGTCTTCCGCTGTTCGCTGTAGGCGTCGTGCTAAAACCTTAACATTTGCTCTAAAATCAAAGTGCTTCCACCTACAACTTTGAAACTTCATATGTTCATGCACCTTGATGAGTTCTACATGCCACACCCAGTTTTGGGTCACTAGGTCAAAGTTCAAGGTCACTGTGACATCTAAAAAAAAAATTCTGACAAGCTTTCACAGCCGAGCATTGGCACCCGTTATGCGGTGCTCTTGTTTTTCTTTTTACATTAACTTACTTAGACTAATTTATAAGTGTCTGAATTCTTAGTTAACACATAATAACATCTTGGATTAAACATCAAGAATGCTACCTACAAAGACTTGATACATGCATGTATGATGTGGTTGAACACTATCAACATACTTACTAAGAAGGGCCAAAGTTGGTTAATGTCACTATCTACAAAGCTTTTATACTTGCACGAATGTTATCTCTGACCACTCAAAAACACCCAAATCATTTTACCACATTTTGACCCTGACATTGACTTAAATTTGGTTCAAGACTTGTTTTAATGGCCAATTAATTAATATGGACAACGCTTGCAAGAGGGGCATTAGTGCTTATTGAATGCAACACTTTGTTCTGACTATTTTTATGGTCTCAAAATAACAGTGTTCAATAGGATTGAATTCCTTTTTAGTTTACACACTCACACTCCCATTTTAACTAAAAAATACACTTCTCACTTCTCAAATAAGTGAATGCTTATGGGAAAGGGATTACATATCTTTTGGTAAAACACTTACAGAAAAAACAATGAGAACCATACCACAGGTATTGGAACTAACTTTATGGCTTTGGTTGTCCACCCCAGTCTTTCAATACCAATTGAAAAGAGGAAATGTATGTTTTCTCAGAAAATTATAAGGGGCCCTCTAAACATTTAAGGGACCATTGGATAGTGGACCTCTGCTAATTTGCATCCCTTGTTGCATTAGGAAAATAATTTTGCAGTCTTTTCTTTTTGTGTGTGATAAATTTATAAAGCACAAAATCAGGCATCAATCAGTTTCACTATTCATGTTTAACCCTTTGAGTTTACCATGGCAGAGAGCAAACAATTTCGGAACATGAATCTCTATTTCAGGATAAACTAGGAGAAATTGTCTTTGTTCAGTTACCAGAAATCGGCCAGGCACTAGAAGCCCATGGTATGTGTATTTGTGTATACTCTTGACATTGGTAATAATTGATTGAGTTTTTGAATGACATGGATAAGGTGGCGAAAAATACTGTCAAGATTATGTCTGTGTGATTTTAGTTTTAGTGAAGTTAGTCTTAAGAATGACTGAAATTAATGAGTAATTGGTATCATGAAATTTGCTTATCAAATTTTATTTGAAGTCTATGGTAGCCAGAATGATATACAAGCCCAAATACTTACTAGGGTAAATGTATTTGGAAGATTTGCATACAAAAATGTTTTTTTTTTAAAGTATGCATATAATCTATAGATTTGTATTGTCTTTTGTTTTGAATTTTGATTCATATGTACATTTATTTATTTGATACACATCTTGTGGATATCTTTAACTGATGCTTAGTCAGTAATTAAGTGTCGAGCATGAAACTCTTGCATCTTATACTTGATTAATCAGCAGACCATATACAATTAGTCATAACATTGTTTTTGATTAATCAGCAGATAACACCTGATTAATCAGCATATCATATATGATTAATCAGCAGTTTATATAGGATTGTAAGCAGATTAAATTGGATTAATCAGCAGATTTATCAGTATAACCATCAATCCTCGCACTGAATTATTTAGGAGAGGCTGGGGTTTTGGAGAGTGTCAAGGCAGCCAGCGATGTTTACAGTCCCATATCGGGGAAGGTGACTGCTGTGAATACAACGATCGTCGACAATCCCAAACTTATTAATGACAGCCCCTATAAGGATGGTATGTGTTTATAAAAATGATATTAATTGTCTTGAAATGAAATTGTTCTTATGTGTGAGCTTTAGTTTGAGATCAATTTGCTCCTTTAATTTTTTTCAAATATTTTAGCAATAGACATACCCATCCAAGCTCAATCTATGCAAACTCCCCGACCCAAATGCAAAGTGTTTTTTTTCACCATTTTGGAAATTGGTTCAGGTCCCTTTGGATTAAGAAAAATTGTGGCATTTCGACTAAAATTGGGAAATTAGGGTTGTTGTTTTGCTTACAAACACTTCAAATTTGAGAATAAAAGCATTTTCAATATTATATTTACTAAGGTTCATTTTATAGAGCTGGAGGGGAAATACTGGTTGAGATGGGAAATACTGGTTGAGATGGGAAATACTGGTTGAGATGGGAAGTACTGGTTGAGATGGGAAGTACTGGTTGAGATGGGAAATACTGATTGAGATGGGAAATACTGGTTGAGATGGGAAATACTGGTTGAGATGGGAAATACTGGTTGAGATAGGAAATACTGGTTGAAATGGGAAATACTGGTTGAGATGGGAAATACTGGTTGAGATGGGAAATACTGGTTGAGATGGGATTTTTTTGAGAAACTTTCAATTGGGATTGTTTAGATCCCATTAGGGAAATATATACACTTTGCAATTGAGAATGGCGCCCAATACCGACCCCGAATTTGAACAAAAAAAAAACAACACTGATGCATATATGGGAAATTGATAAATCATATATAACTTAAAGCAGGTAAGGTGATGCATGCTCAGAATGGCTACAATGGGTTTTTTAGAAATTAAAATAGTGTTAGCAAAGTGGCAGTTTGTAAGTGAAGAGGTGATGTTGTTCAACATAAATTTGAAAAACGTAACCATAATTCAATATCACTGTTTTTCTTTGTGAATACTCAAATTTGGTTCAGAGTTACAAATAAAATTTTCAGCAATAACTGAAAGCACTACGTAGAAGCACCATTTAGCTGCTTGATTTACTGACTTTCAATGTTTTTGTTGGCAGGTTGGATGTTCAAATGCACAGTTGGTGATCCCAAAGATTTGGTGGGTCTCATGGATGAGGCGGGATATGAGGAGTATGTGAAAACATGTGACTAACCAGGGCTCATAATGACTTTGAACTCCTCAGTGTAGTTGGAATGGGTAAAAGGTGCAGGAAAATATTACTACAATTTGTATAACTTATTTTGATACAAAAATTGAAAATTCACAACATGTTAATAATACTTATGTGTGTTTTTTATGATGACCAAATGATGCCTGAATGATTTAATACTTGAAGGTTGTGAAAAGCAGGGTCTTGCAATCATCATGGTATGTATGTGTACACATGCTGTTTTCAGATCATGGGTTATGGAATAACATAATGTTTTATGAACTTCTGTGTTAAGATTTCAGTTGTCCTACTATTGGGTTGTGGAGGGGAAACCTGCATTAATAGTTATATTGTTCATCAATCTAAAAATCTTAAATTTTATTATTTGAAATTGACAAAGAAATGCGTAAGTGGAATATTGTTATTTAAATTCTTTAATTATGATTCACTTTTATCGACATAATATAGGTGGCTGAAAAATCTTTGTAAGTTTTGACCCTGATTTATGTTATTTTTAACCTTGTGTTTTTGAACACAAGCAGTGTGTGCTGTAAATTGGACTTTTTGATTTATATTAAAGGGATTGGCCAGCAACAACCAAATACTTTTATCTCCTTAAGTGGGTTTTTATTTGAATGATAAAAATTTGCTTGTTGAATAAGAATGAAATGTTTCATTGCAAATATTTGTATAACCAAATATATAATTTTAAAACCAAAGATTTGTAAAAAAAATTGAATAAATAAGTATGTGTACTTCGTACACACACTAACCCAGGTTAAGTATAAGTTGTTAATGTGACCACTGTTGTGTGACTGAAATACTGTTGAAAACTGCAAAATTATGTCTTTCTCTATGTTAGTCAAATGAAAAAAACTTGTGTGATGGTGTCCTTGGCTTTTCAACATACAACATTCAAACTTGCAGGCAATGTTTCTAAATGAAATGAAGTTGTGCACTCAATATGTAATAATATGGATAATGCCAGTAAGGAAAGATAAACTTTTACTAATTTAATGAAAACTTTCCTCATTATAATTATTTTTATTAAATGCTAAATATCCAAGTTGCTTACTTGCCAAAATACATTAGATTAACAAGCTATAACCAAACAATACAGTTGCTTGATCAAGTTGTATTAGGTGAGCAAGATAGGGCCTTAATGGTCCCCTTCTTTAAAAGCAGAACATTTTCCTCAAGATGCATCTACTTTATTTCACCAATACAACACCCACACTTTTGCTCTTATCATGAAAGTTATATATTAGTTGATCTTGCTTTTTATTTTAAAGAAGTAATCAATTTGAAATGGTGTTGTAAAATCATGTTGCAAATTTACGAAGTATTTATAAATAGTTAGTTTTACTTATTACATGTATATGATGATTACATGTATATTATACAATTAAGAATCTGTGAATCTTACTCTGAAACATACCTCAAATATGTTTAAATTATATTTGCAATCTTAAATTTACCTGAAATATGTTGAATGTACATTGCACAGGATATAACTTTTAGAACAATAGTATTAAATTGTGTGTAAACTGTAATTTGTTTTGGTTGACTAATTGTGCTTCAGTAATATGTATTTGCTTGATGTTGAAATACCGGTACTTGTTTGTTGTTTTCAACATTTGTTTAATCAGATAGCCCTAGATATTAATGATTGCGGGGAAATAATATACACTTCTATACAATGTCTTATTTAATAATGTGTATACAACCTTTAAAAGTGTGTTTAAATGTTTCAAAATACCAGGTTGTTGGCATTATACATGTATCATTGCTGTTTCGGGTGACATTTGAAAAATACAATCTGCATTTGAACCAGAATACATTATTGTGATAAAATTATCCCAAACTAAAGGTTTTAGAGTTGTTTATTATATTTTAGCCTAGTTGTAACTCTTCAACTCTTTTAGCACAAATTACTAGCTAGAATCGTTCCCTTTATTTACATTCATAATAGTATGTGCGAACTTTTTGTTCCACATATTTTAAGATATTATTAAGTATTTTAATGTAAAGCATTATTTATCGTGTTATATTCTTCAAATATTAATATCAGTTTAAATAAAGTAGCCTCGGATGAACGAAACAGTAATGTTTCAAACTGTCTGAATGACCCCTTTTTGCAAAGCAGATTGCATATAAAGTTTTTAGATTCATTAGCAACGATTAATTCCGTACTCTTAAACCGCATTTATTGAGATCGGATCTATTAATAGATCTTTGGAAAATATATTCCAGACAAAAGCTTAGTCGGTGATATTTAATTGAAATATTCTTCAACTCTTGGTTCCCTTTGACGTTTGTTACTGTTAAAGAAACGCGCAAGACGCTCCTGTATTTAAATTGTTTGCTGTTTATTTGAAAATAAAACAAGAAAGGGTTATAATTTTGTAAACCCAACTTTCCATTGAGGTGGGATCATATACCAGAAGATTGGCATTTCCATCTACCCGCCCGGTCGTCCGATTATTGTGTTTAGCATGCTATAAAAACATGTTTAACTTGCGTTGAGCGTAACTCATAATGTATTGATGTTTAGGGCTTAAAGGGGCATTTTCATGCTTTGGTAAATTGACAAAATTGAAAAGAAATGTTTCAGATTCGCACATTTTTCTTGAAGTTATGATATTTGTTAGGAAACAGTAATACTGAATATTTACCATGCTCTAAAATATCCATTATGTGCATCTTTTGACGATTTAAAAGACCTGAAAATTATAAAGCGTTGCAACGCGAAACGATTTAATAATTTGGAGAATTCTCTTTTTGTCGTTTTTTTTTGATACTACGAAGATTGCATATATGAGGTAAAAAAATACATTGAAAATGGTATAAGAGCGGATGGTCTTGTGGGTAGAGCGGTAGACTTTTGCTCCATGGCTCCAAGGGTCAGTGGTTCGAGCCCCGTTGAGGGTTACTTTATTTTTTATTCTTGAATTGTATTCTTGTTTTGTTTTTTTACTGGAGGTTTTTAGACCCAAATGTTTACATTTATCAATATAATGCATTTAATAACAAACTTCAAAACATGCCAAAATCGGTGAAAAGGCCCCTTTAAACTTTACTAACAGATGTACAGTCCATGCACGTCGATAAACCAAAGTGCAGCAGATAAACCGAACTGCAGACAAAGCATGAATGTGTAGTACCACGGAGCAGACAAAGCATGAATGTGTAGTACCACGGATTATTCAGGACAACTCACATATCCAATGTAAGTGTTTGCTAAAATGTAAAATGGATGATGCCAAACTTTAATGGGGATAGTCAATACTTTTTCCAAACATATTGGTGGATAAATACCAAAACGAACATTTTGTATACTAAATGCACGGTAAGCTCACGTACGGAATAAGAAACTATCGCAAAAAGCTTGTCAGAAAACTTCAGATAAAAGTCAATGTCAGGGAATACACTTCCCACTTAAACACGATTTTTGCGAAGAAGAGACTATCTTTAAACGAAAAATACCAAACCGGACTGCACAGGCTAATCTGGGACGACACTACGCACATGCATTAAACCCCCTTTTCACAGGGTACGTCTCACTTGTTTGTTCAAATTAAGGAGACGCAGAAAACCTCAATATATGGAGAGATTAGAAAACCATATAATAACTTGTATTCGGATTAAGTATTGTTTAGTTATATTCGCTTGCACCGTATGGTCTTACAACAGTTTTACCCGGTTAACTAGTAAATTAACATTTTATTTTATATTTGAATAGAATAAAAACGTGGATTCCGCACAAACCTGCGTTTCTTCGTTTTCATGTAACGATTTGAAGTTGATGAACTTTCTCCATCAAATGCTGGATATTAGTTTAGATATACGGTATTATTTTGCAAAAACGAAAGTCACACAATATATCGAAATACAATATAAGATAGTACTAAATTATATCCCATGATTTCATGAGTAAATATGAAATTAACTCATTTATGTCTAGCTTCTATAAAAAAGGCCTTGGCAAACAGCGCATGGTGCGGCGTCTCACCAGGGTCTTCGCTGTTTGCTAAATATAGAAATAAATATACGAGACATCCCTAATTTTGGAAATAAATTGTTCAAATTTAGAAGGATGGGAGAGTCCACTAGGCATAAATGGGTTAAAAATAATAGTCATGAAATGAAATAAAACAAAATGAAATATAAAACCCCAAAATAGTTTACTAAAACAAGAACACACTTTTCAGTTCAAAAAAGTATTTAGTGTTGTCGAATGAAATTGTTTGCACAAGTATATCATAACAAGACCATATGCTAACACGCAGTGTTATTGTTGTATGTTATTGCACGAAAAGCATTAAATAACAACTAGCACGACCATTATTCCCAGGTGTTGCAGACAATAGGGAAGAATGAAAATGTCTGATACGTATAACATACGTTGGTATATGTTGTAGATTTCCTGTTAAATGTCATAAGGTATATGGACCGTGCTCTGTGAAAAATGGGTTTAATGCATATGCGTAAGGGTCGTCCCAGATTAGCGGTCCGCACAAGCTTATTAAGGACGACGCTTTCCGAATAAACTAGATTTTTGATAGGAAGATACGTCCTTTAAACAGAAAATAACATAAAAACGGAAAGTGTCGTCCCTTATTAGCCTATGCGGACTGCACATGCTCATCTGGGACGACACTTTACGCACATGCATTAAAGGGATCTTTTCACGGTTTGGTAAATTGACAAAATTGAAAAAAGTTGTTTCAGATTCGCAAATTTTCGTTTAAGTTATGATATTTGTGAGGAAACAGTATTACTGAACATTTACCATGGTCTCATATAGCCAAATATGCAATATGCATCTTTGACGATTTAAAAACCTAAAAATTATAAAGCGTTGCAACGCGAAACGAATGAATAATTTGGAGAGTTCTGTTGTTGTCGTTACATTTTGTGAAACTACGATGACTGCTGATATAATGCATAAAATACTTTATGCAAGTATGTTTGGCAGAATAGCCGAGCGGGTCAATGCGTTTTACTCCAGGCTACTCCAGGACTCCGGGGTTCACTAGTTCGAGTCCAGCTGCGGCTACTATTTTTCCTTTTTTAAATTTTATTCTTGATTTTTTTTACTGGAGCCTTTAAGATCCAATGTTTACATTTATCAATATAAAGCATTTAATTACTTATTTCAAAACATGCCAAAAACTGTGAAAAGGCCCCTTTAAACTCTTTTTTCACAGAGCACGACCCATAGATTACAATGAATTATTAGTGTTTTGAAAGCGATGCGTGGGTTTGTTAATTCTTGTTCCCAAGTTCATTTGTTGGATTTTACTAATACAAAAAATGCACGTTCGAATCGAGTTTGATCCAAATGGATTTTCAATGTTCCAGACGCAAAACGTTCAGTTTGCGTTAACTCGTGCGCAGTTGAGATATTGTATAATGTGAATTTGTTTATGAAGACAATAATCGAAATAAATTATATACATGCATTGGTATACTGGAATTTGAAAATGTGTATGATGAGTAAATAAGAAAAGTAATAAACATCGCCAGCTTTTCACGAGTTCTCTATATTACTTCCTCTATTACTCGGCCTTCAAAAATGCATTTATTTGTCAGCCAGAAGCTCGCAGTTATATGGTTATTTAAATCCCGTCTTTAACCCATGTATGCCTAGTGGACTCTCTCATCCTTCTTAATTGGATCAATTTATTTCCAAAATTAGGGATTATCTAGTACATTTATTTCTATATTTAGAATATTTATAACGGAAATTCCTTTAAGCAAACAGCGCAGATTCCGATGAGACGCCGCATGATGCGGGACAACGCTGTTTGCCAAGGCCTTTTTCTAGACGCTAGGCAGAAATGGGTTAAGAACTAAATATATTCAATCTTTTTACGCGTAAAGGGATAGGATTCGTGAAACTTAACGACATTATATATTGAAGTGAGAGGATAATGCAAGCTGTCATAGAACACCTTTTGCTAATGTAAAATTGAGCAATATAATGTACATAAAAAGCATTACTGCGGTAAGGTCTTTCATTAAATGCAGGCACAATGGAGACATACGTATTACATGTATTACGATCGTGAGATAATGTTAACTGTCGGCTATGTAACAAAACGTATTAGAATATGAAATAAATTATTTAAAAAAAAATCAAAGAAAAAAGAATACATGACGATCAATTAAAATTGTATTTGGTATTTGACGTTATTATTAATGCTACAACTAGTGATTGACTGGTAAAGTTGACTGGTAAAGATTCGTTGCCGATGTTGTTTTGATGTCTCTCTGGTGTGTTGTAAAATCAATAACCGAGTGACAATCAAAGTTGTCATGGAAACTGGACAGGTACCATACGGCGTCATCATTAGCCTCTTTTCCGCGATGTTCATCTACGTGTAATGGCACTTTCATCATAACCCGGTATTGGCCCACTATAAGAATGCAATCGCATTGTTTGCAAAAGTATTGAAGATAAGCGCGCCGCGATACGCGGAGATAATAACAATATGGTTAACAAGTTTAAGAGGATTATATGCAGTGATCAATACCCATCAAGGTATATTGATTGTTTTTCTTTTAAATACATTGTTGTTAGTGTTGATTATTTGGTGTTTATGCACAGCTCATTCACTTGTACAATGTTTTGCACATACATAGTAGGTAATTTTAAATTAGCTACATGTGACCGGTCTAAACAGAATAATAAAATAGTTTGAGCTGTTGCCGCACTGTGAGATTGCATTTTTATTCCTGAATATAATAATGAAATGTAAGAACGTATTTCATATTTCTGTAATATAAGTTTGATGAAATTTTACAACGGAGTATTTGCTTTTCATACTGGTTAAACAAAGTTAATCATATAAGTTCAAATAAACGAATTGTATGTGGTAACATACTTTGTCATCATGGGTGACAACCTGGGGTTGTTATTTTAACGTTCGAGCAAATGTTTACAAATCTATTCAAATCCAGTTATTTAACAAGGTAAAATGCATCGCGGTTATGAAAAGGTTAAATTAAAGCACGCATTAACGAATGTTACGAAACAGCATAGGACTATCATAATTAACTAACTGTAAAAATAATGATCAGATGAATTGCTTTAGACAAGTATTTATCTTTCTTTTATACCTTGTGATAAAATATGACTTTTCTGCAGTGAAATAACAGCAATGAAAATAAACAAATTGTTCTTTTCACCGGTGAAAAGAACCGATTTTCGGAACTCCTATTTCTATTTTTAGAATATCATAAATAATTATATATATATTTTTTCAAATACTTAGAATTTATTTTAGGTCTTTGATATTTTCTATGATCACGAGTGAATTAAAATCGACATTCCACCGAATCTATAATAATTATTTTCTTTTTATCCCCGCCATAGGCGGAGGGATATTGTTTTGGCGTTGTCCGTCCTTCCTTCCGTCCGTCCTTCCGGAGCCATATCTTGGAAGTGCTTTTTGCGGATTTCATTGAAACTTGGTATGAGTATATATATATGGATAATAGGATGGTGCACGCCAAATGGCATTGTACACCATCTGATAAAAACAGAGTTATGACTCTTTGTATCTTGAAAACATGATTTTACGTGTGTCCAGAGCCATATCTTGGAAGTGCTTTGGCGGATTTTTTTGGAAACTTGGTATGAGTGTCCAGAAGCATATTGGCGGGGGATATCAAGTCAACGAATTTACTTGTTACTTGCTTCGCCTCTCGTGAAAATATATTGTCTATGATCACTCGTGAAATAACAAACGATCTTACACTGACATGAACTAATATTCTCTATATAATTCTGTATTTGCATGTTTTATTGCATTTCCCTTAATCACTAGGGAAGTGTGCAGTGTTCAGGTATTGGGTTTAGCCGAAAAAAGCTTGATGCAGCACCTACAATACTTGTTCTGAACCTTTCTCTCATTACCGACATAATCGTGATTTCTTTCGCGATTGAAAATAATATGAATAATTAAATATGCTGAATATATAAGCTGTCGGAACAAGCTCGAAAATAAATCTTTTATAAAAGTCGAAACATATCCTGGATTTTTTAATGAGCAAATATTAAAATGCAAACATGATACACACTGCGACATTTTGTTTTCATGTCATTTCTTATTTTCATGCTGGCTTTGTTATGTTTTATTTTCTAATGTAATATATAGAGAATATTATGTGAGTTTGGATAAAGATCAAGTTTATCATGCTCGGCACGAACCATGTTAGCGTTCGGCTTATTTTTATGCTGGCTTTGTTATGTTTTATTTTCTAATGTAATACATAGAGAATATTATGTAAGTTTTGGATTAAGATCAAGTTTATCATGCGAGGCTTAGAACCGATGTAGCGCGAGGCTTGCCGAGCGTTAACATGGTTCGTGCCTAGCATGATATAGAGAATACTAGGTTAGCGTTGAATACAGAGAAGTTTATGTTGCGAGGCTTAGAACGCCGGATGCGCGAGCCTTGGCGAGCGCTTTCGGTGTTCGAGCCGAGCAACATAAACTTCTTTGTATTCAACGCTAATCCTAGTATTCTATTTATCCCATTCGATTTTTTCAACGTGACATTTAACATAAATAGATCTAATAACCTTAACAATAATTTTAATTCAGTCATAAAAGCGCTTAAAATCTGACAAATGTAACCATGCGTAGTGATATACATGTATTTGTTCTGGTACGCAAAATAGTCTTTAAAAATTTCACACACAAACTGTAAAACAAGTAAAAATATCACCATATGCCTACATTCAATTTTACGCAGTATGCAAATTTTAACACATTACGACCGCGAAAAGAAGATGTTACTTTACTATAATTCATTTTATTTTCGAAAGAAAATGATCAAAATCCAATATGGCGGCGATTGCTCCTGACAAAATGCTGTCGATGTCAACATACATGTACACCATCGACGACCTAGGTCTGGCTACCATAACTTTAAATGTCGCTTTTTATGATATTTGACTGGCGCGACTTTGTACAGGTCTGTCAATACTAAATAAACTGTACGCTTAAGTTTCTTTAGCTATGGAAGACCTTGACAATTTTGACGAGTAAACAGACAATTGCAGCGACTGACACTTTATTTGACAAAATACAGGGCAATACGTTTTCCGACTTCGGACGACGAATTTAAGGACGCGCATAACGTGTTTTTATATAATGTTATGGGTATGCCGTGTGTGATCCGATGCATCAATGGCGCCCATATTAAAATCATTTCCCCAAGAACAGGGAACGACAAAAGTACAAACAAAAATCAAAACACGTAAGAACTAGTATCTTACCTTTAATAATCCTTTAAAATCCATCTAATAATCCATTTAACTCAATAATTGACGATATTGCATCTAGGGTCTTTAATAATTATTTTAGCATAGTTAAATAAAGACCCTTATGCCATTCTATTAGTAGTTAATGCGAACTATTTTGTGTGGACTTATTACGCTCAATGCGTAATAATTTCGTCTTGTTCCGGAAGTGCAAAACACACGGCGGGGCCCAGGCACATGTTAGTCTAGAAATGAGTGTTTCTGAAGAAATAAATGAATGTTTGGATCGGACTCGTGATTATTCTGCGCACAAAGATCCCCTCCATGAGGCTATACAGCGCATAGAGGACAGGTTATCCAAAATTGAATTTAATCAAGGTTCTTTCCGTGGTCGCTCTGCGACAACAAAAACGTCCATTAGATTTCCGCCACCGGAAGTCAGTTTTTTGCCATACCAGGCCAATATTGAACAATCTTCTGATCTGCCACACTTGGCCAATCCATTTACCCTCGGTCCTGACTCATCGGCAGCCACCGCCGAAGGTCCTATTCCTAAAAATATTCAGGAACAATTTGACTGTGTGAAACAGACGGTAGACAAGGCATTGCTACCTCCTCATCTGAAGCTTCATGAGTCTAGAACTGGCATTCGTAGAGAGAACCAAAAAACACTTAATGTTATATCAAAATGTGGTCGATATGTTGAAACATGTTTTAAGCTCTTAAGTCAAATTAAGGAGAATGAACCTAGTGATTTAGGGCCAGTGTATATCACCCTTGCAGCACAGATTAACTATTTGCAAAAAGAGTACGGTTCACTTGTAGTCAATAGCAACTTCGATGAGCCTACAGCAAACATTTTTCGTTGTTTACAAGGAAACGCATCTGGTTTCGATCGGGAAACACTTAACAACATACGTGTAGCCGCTGAATTATCTAGTATTCGTCGGTTTGATGCACCGCCAAGAGGACGTTGGCGTGGACGGTCTTTTTCTGGTAACCCTTCGTATGGTAGTGGAAGAGGTAACCATTACGGCAGGGGCCGTCGCGATGTTTTTGATCAGTTGCAAGGAGCGCGTTTTAAAACACCCGGCAACCGACAGTCTGATGTTGAGATAGAATAAGTTATTAAAATAATGCGAAATACTTTAGCATCAAATCTTGATGCATGGCGCCAGATAGGTGCTTCTGAAACTGTTCTGAGTTATATTGCCAATGGTATTAAGTTTCCTATAGTTGGTGACATTCCAAGTTTTTGTTGTGAAAACAGGCAGTTTTCTACTTTACAATCGCAGTTTTTGTTAAAAGAAATTAATGACTTGTTGTTATTAGGTCATGTTGTACCATGTGAGGCTAAGCCAATGTGTATTTCGCCTATAAATTGTATTTCAAAGAAAAATGGAAAATATAGACTTATTACTGATTTAAGATTGTTGAATAATAAATGTCAACCACCCAAGTTTAAGAATGGAGATATAAGTACTGTAATTTCATTTATTCAACCTAAAGACTATATTGTAACTGCTGATCTAAAAAATGGGTTTTTTCATGTACCAGTACACCCGGACCATCAAGAGCTGTTCGGATTTCAGTTCCGTGGTAAATATTACAAATGGACTGTGTTGCCGTTCGGACACTCATGTAGTCCATATTTCTTTACTAAAATTCTACGACCAGTCATAACATATCTTCGTTCTCAGGGATTACGAGTTGTAGTGTATGTAGACGATTTTATTTTATTAGCCGAAGAGAAATGTATAAATAGTCATAGACAGCTTTTAATTAAAACTTTACAAGAGTTAGGTTGGGTGGTGAATTTTGAAAAGTCTTCTTTAGTGGAGTCATATGTTAAACCTTACTTGGGATATATTATTGACACTTCGGGTGAACAGTGTGTAATTCGTATCACATCCGAACGTATTCGCAAATTGAAACGCGATATTAAAAAAGTGTTATTTAAAGGGGAAATCCAAGCTCGTGGATTAGCAAGAATCGCAGGGCAATGTGTGTCCATGTCAAAGTGTATATTTCCTGCAAAGTTACTTCTTAGAAACTTATATAGATTACTTGCTACCCGAAAGTCTTGGAGTGACATTTTGTTCTTAGACAAATATACATATACTGATTTACAGTGGTGGTTAGACTCTGTTTCACAGTGGAACGCCTTTTTTGTCGTTAACAAACAAATAGATACACAATTAATCACAGACGCGTCTAAGTCAGGCTGGGGAGCATGGCTCACAGACAGTCACAAACAAGCTCAGGGATTTTGGACCCTTCGTATTCAGCAACAAAGTTCCAATTACCGCGAACTATTAGCTGTACTAATGGGCATACAATCTTTCAAAGCGGATTTATGCAATCGCAGCATACAAGTTCTCTCAGACAACGTGACTACAGTTGCAATGATAAATGGTATGGGTGGTTCCATAGCATCCCTAGACGCAATAGCGCGTTCGATTCACATAGTGGCCATGAAAGCAAACATAAAACTTCAGGCGAAATACCTTTCGGGAACGCAAAACTGGAGGGCGGATTTACTCTCCCGAATAGAATCCTCGTACGAGTGGATGCTTCATCCACAGTTGTTCAAAATGCTCGACCGCAAATGGGGTCCACACGATGTGGACAGATTCGCATCGATAACATCGACCCAGCTAAAGACATACAATTCTCTATTTTACGACCCGTTCACATCCGGGGTGGACGCTCTTGCGCAGACAAATTGGAAACAAATGAACAATTATGTGAATGCTCCGTTTGCGCTTCTTCCGCGAGTGTTAAATGTGATAAATCTTCAAAATGCAACAGCTACAGTGATAGCACCTCTTTGGCCGGGGCAGCCATGGTTCAGACAGTTAACGCAAATGGCAATAGACCTGCCAGTGGAACTTCCAATGTCAAAAAGAACAGTGATGGCCATCGGGGCCAGGGAACCTTTGAAAAATCGCAGATGGAAGATTTTCGCTTGGAGAGTATGTGGGCGAACAGATTACGTTGTTTAGGCTGGTCCCCGCGAGCGGCAAAACAAACTGTACATTCTTTGGCTGAATCAACATTATCTACTTAAAATGTGTATATTAAAAAATATTTAGTATTCTGCAAATTACATAACTATGTGGCAACTGATACTTCTACAACAGCACATTTGGCAGATTATTTGTGTTCTATCGCTGATAAGTCTGAACGTCCAGAATCATCATTGAAGATTTCGCTAGCAGCTTTAAGCTCGTTCTTCCAGGCATTGGGCCTGAAATCGCCTACAGATAGTAGTGATATTCATAGACTCGTTACATCACTGGTAAAAACAGCTACTAAGAGACCAATGGTTCGTCAAAAACCGATGCCAATAGAGGCTTTCGTACAGTTGTTTAATAAAATGGAATCTAACGACAAACTAACTTTAAAAATGCTACGTATGAAAGCTATAACTCTTCTTGCAATTGTGTGCATGACACGGCCATCCGATTTGGCCCCAAAAGGGAAAAGCTTCGATCCGCAGACAAATTTACTAAACCCGACATTTATGTCAGTTGATGATGTGTATTTTGAAAATGATGGCTCAATGACTTTACATTTTTGGGCAATTAAAAATGACACAAATAGACAGGGATTTGAAATTAACATTTCACCTTGTGATGATTCATCATGTGATCCCATAAGTTGTCTTAAGATGTATATTGAAAGAACGGAGCAGTTTCGTCAGGGTGATTATAGACCCTTATTTATCGCTTTGAATGCACCGTACAAACATATTAGTGCTGATACCGTTGCAAATATCTTACAAGACAGTATTACTGCTGCAGGCTTAAGTGATCAAGGATTTAGTGCTAAATCGTTTAGACCAACAGGTGCAACGCAAGCAGTTTCAATCGGGACATTACCTGAAACAGTAATGAAAATAGGACGATGGAAAACAAAAGAAGTTTTCCTCAACCACTATGTATATGGTCAAGTAAATAAGGAATATACAGATAAGCTGTTACATGAATGTTAGTGTGAAACTTAATTTGAATTATTTGTACTATTCTCTAAAATGCAGCATATTTTACACAAAATAAAGGTGAGCAAGTTAACGTAGATTTAAGTAAATAGTAGTTAATGCGAACTATTTTGTGTGGACTTATTACGCTCAATGCGTAATAATTTCGTCTTGTTCCGGAAGATTCATGGAAAATGATGGAAAAATAACCGGAGATAGGGACATAAAGACCTGGGCCTTCCGTCGAGTATCCGAAATAGAGACAAGCAGCATATTTTACACAAAATAAAGGTGAGCAAGTTAACGTAGATTTAAGTAAACACTTTATTCAAATGAGTTTATGAACGCGATAAACTTTCTTCTTCGTCACACGCTACGTCATGTATTCTACATTACTGCTGTTCAAATGAACCGGAGCAGTTTATCTAATAATAGCCGTTGGTAAACTCGGTTGCATTTGCAGATTTCTGCTTACAAACATAATTATGTTTAAACTTGCACAATGTTTTATATATCTATGGTAAATGCCCTTATTGTACGAGAAAATAATTTAAAATATAAATACACAAAGAATGAAAAACATTCCAGTACACAACAGATAAATGAGTAGAAAATACCCGTGTACAAAATGGGACGTTCCAAATTCCAGTGTGGTGCTATTTTTACCATCTTATACTTTACACAGCTCTATGCCTAACGTGAATTAAATAGGAAAGCAAACATAGCAGATTATTCATGAACTGTGCGATATGTGCATGGCTTGTTGTACATTCTGAATATTTAAGTTAAATGTCAAAAGTATATGCTTTGGTTATAAACAATGCACATTACACGAAATAAGGAAAATGTGATCAATTGACAATTCAGATATGTCGACATACAGTACATCGAGGGCTGAACGGAAAACTGCAGTATCTCCTTCTTAATATAATATGAGTTACAACAGTCTTCCGTTCACCCCTCGACATGTAGAAAACATGTGAAGTAAGTCGCGTTTATAATAAATCGTCAAAAAATGGGGAAAATGACGCAATAAGTTTGTCATTTTATGACGCCATCAATCAGCTGATTCATTATACGGATGGCGAAAAATTATGTCATATGACTAGATTTAAAGGTTGAAGGTCGTATAATTTTGAAGCTTAAGTTTTGTCGACTGTGTTTCTTATGAAAAATCATTCAGTGGTAAAGTAAATATAAATAAAAAAATAACAAAACAAAAATCGTGTAATTTTATATTTTATTTCAACATTTCTTTTGGTGAATATGTTATATATATATATATTTCTGCAAAATATGCACATTTTCTTCTAATGGGTGACCTTATAATTCGATCAATGAACCAAACAATATCGACCAAATTTTAGCGCATATCGCATGACGTCATTTAAAAAGTAGTCCTTGCACGCGACAGGTATATTCCACAGTGTTGAATACAAGCAAGTATATTCCACAACGTGTTATACCGTCAATGTCGCGGTGAAAATGGGATAAAAACTTGATCTTTATCCAAAACTCACATAATATTCTATTTATCCTATTATTTTGTGGTCGTTAATCGTTCAAAAAGAGTAAAAATACTTAAAAATTAAAAAAAAACAGCGCTGGTTTTCTAAGTTGACTCCGAAGTGTTTGTTTACTTTAACGTCATAATTTGCTATGACGTCACATTGAAACATATAGTGTTCTTAAGATTGAGATCGGAAAACCATGGTATAAAAATAGCGATAGTATAAAGGTAAAGTTTATACGATTGTTGTTATACTATCGATTTTCATCTGGTAATAGGATAAAAAGTATAATTAATTTATGTAATGTGATTTAATTGAAAAAAATATTTGCTAATGTCAAATTTAAAAAAGAATTTTAAACGTTTATTTGCATTTCTCAAATATTTAATTTACAATTTACATTAATAAAACGGAAAATTTCGATACATATTAAGGCCATAGAACTAATATAAAACAGCGATTAATTTTTTATATTAGTTACTGAATGCAAACTTTGTAGAAATAATCTAATTTTTCTAAATATATTATTGTAAATGCTCATGCCATCACAAAGACAACTTCATGGGACCAAACAAATTGAAGATTTGATTTAAGACTTTCTGTGAACTAATATACAATAGCTTGTGTGGGAAAATAGATGCTTGTCCATAGTCCAGAGTCGTAGGCAAAAAATGTTTATCCAAGATTGAGTAATTATTGTAGATTCCAACGAGTTAACACGATACTATCCAGATATAGAGTATGTTGAAGTTTAATCAAGATTGATTCGTGAAGTTAAGGGAAGAACTGGGTCACGCGGCTACGTCTTCTACAATTGTTGCACCTCTTGAACCCGCGTCAGTTTATGACCAAGGTGTTTGGTTGAGCATTTGATCATGTTTGCTTAACCCTTCACCACTAAGATACGTATTTTGACGCATTTGTTGTTCCTTAGAATGTTAAATTCAATCAAAGACCTTTCTTACTAGATTCAAGTTTGTAAGGCTTCATCTCCAAACCTTACATACTGATGAGCAACAAACAACATAATACCTGAACAGACTGCGAGTAAGTCGCTGGCTGTTCTGGTTTTATGCTGTTTGCACATAGCCATTTTTACTTTGCCTCTGAGTGGGATAGGCTAAAATCGATCAATTATCAAAAGTATGTTTTACATGTAACTAAATATTTGTAACTCATATATTAGGAATATTTTGGAATATTTCTTTTTATTGAATAAGCTTATTTAAGTTGGAAATAACAATTCAATATTAAAACATAATGAGTCGCGTTCTGAGAAAACTGGACATAATGCATGTGCGTAAAATGTCGTCCCTGATTAGCCCTTGCAGTCCGCACAGGCTATTCAGGGACGACACTTTCCGCCTAAACTTGATTTTCGGTAAGGAGGGACTTCCTTGAAACTTAAAATACCATAAAAGCGGAAAGTGTCTTCCCTGATTAGCTTGTGCGGACTGCAAGACACTTTACGCACAAGCATTATGCTCAGTTTTCTTAGAACGCGACTCTATTTAAGATGCGCCCGCAGGGAGACAAAAACTTATTTGTAGCCTAATGATACTTCTTAATATGGCGATTGAAATCTGGCTAGTTGATGCTGCAAAAAGCCGGATAAGTAGGCAAAGAATGCCACGCTTTGTAACAATATAATTCATTGTCGAAGCTCCATTACTTAGAACCAAATATAACCAGGATAGCCTAGTAGAATAAGTAATAGCTACGTTGATATCCATCAAGTAGTTGTAGAGCAGTTGCACAGACAAGCCGATCATGTGCTGTGAATTATATACCATCTGTAGGAATCTTTAGTCGTCTGAAAAAAATCATTGAAGAAGAATGCCCTGGTACTATTCACATGGTCATATCAGTAGATCATTAATTGCTATTTGAGCCGTTTCTGAGAAAACTGGGTTTAATCAGGGACGACGCTTTCCGCATGTGATTTTTTTCGTTAAAATGAAGTCTCTTCTTAGCAAAAAGCGACTTTAGGCGGAAAATGTCGTCCCTGATTAGCGCTTGCGGACTGCATATGCTAATCTGGGACGACACTTTACGCACATGCATTATGCCCAGTTTTCTCATAACGCGACACATTTCTAAATTTTAGACGGCTGAACTACGAAATTTAACATAACAAGCATGATGCTGTCACCTGTAACCGACAATGAGAGCGTGTCGAGTAAAAAGGAGCCTAAAGCACCGGTTATTCAGGTAAGAGCCTTTGAATGTTAATGAGTCGTGTTCTGAGAAAACTGGGCATAATGCATGTGCGTAAAGTGTCGTCCCAGAGCCTGTGCAGTCCGCAGAAGCTAATCATGGACAACACTTTCCGCCTAAATGGGATTTTTGCTAAGAAGAGACTTGATTTAAAAGAAAAAGGTCATAAAAGCGGAAAGTATCGTCCCTGATTAGCCTGTGCGGACTGCACAGGCTAATCTGGGACGACATTTGACGCACATGCATTATGCCCAGTTTTCTCAGAACACAACTCTAAAAGTAATAAGAAGAAATACTATTATTACTTCTACGTCTAAAGCTAATACTACTTCTACTAATATTATTCCTACTTATGCTTCTTCTACTTCAAATACTACCACTACTACTACTTATTAAATATAAATACTCTGGTGGCAATTCAACTCGCTTAGAAAAACAGAGATTTAAGAATAGTTATACCCTTTTCAGCAGCATTTCAGTCATAACAAGCCGTCGACTGTTTTCCGTCTTTTCTTGGATTGCTAAGCTTCTTTAACTATATAATACACATACGTCCGTAAGTCAACGAAGAACGCCCTTCTTTTATAAGTACTAGTGATATAATGGCCGCAGACGTGACATAATTTCAACAACAATTGCCAGTGACATAATATGCCGCAATGAAACGCATATAAAAGAAAAACAATACAGAAAAAAACGTGAGTGCAAAAAGTATTTTGTTGTTTTAGTTAACTGTTTGCACACTTGCATATACATTGGCTTTTTAATTCTTCTGAATCACTCTATTAAAGGGACCTTTTCACAGATTTTGGCAATTTTCAATTCAAATCAATTCAATGTTTTATTAGAGTCTCATTCGCAATACATATATACTTAAAATACATATAAGAGCACAAATACATGTATGCGAACAATCATAATATGATTTATAAGAGACTATATAATTACATACTTATATACATTAACAATTATTGACTAACAACGAATTCCACATCGTTAAAACATACTTCTATTAAAATAAGTTATTGTAGCTAAGACTATGTGGTTTTATTTACACTTGTCAATATTGTTCATACATTATTATCATTTGTTTTTAAAACCTAGACTAGTCTATAAACTTTTTTACAAATGTACAGCATAAAAGTTAAGTTGATTAATTCATTTTGAATATAAAATATTCCTTCTTTCTTGTAGAATACTAAAGCAGGATTTGGCTGATATATAAAGCAACCTCTCATCTGTAAATATGTATTTAAGTTTGTCAGTATCTGACATGTTGTGACAATTTGGAGTTTCAATTAAAATGTCCATTAGACTTTTCCTGATATTCACATATAAAGGACAATGAAAAAGTACATGTATCTCATCCTCCACTAAGTTTTTACCACGGAAACATGTTCGATTACCCAATTTAATATTTTCATATCGACCAGTTTCTAATCTTAGCGGTGCCACACCGCATCGAAATTTAGCTAATGCACTTCTATACAAAAATGGTATGTTGTCTTTAACATATGCTTCTGTTCTTAAGTCTGTTTTAAATAATCTATACAGTCTCAATTTATTATGACCAACACCTCTAGTTCCAGTAGTACTATTGACTGCACTTCTCAATTTGACAATTTCTTTTTCAAACATCCTAGATTCTAAATCATTTACAATATATTTAATATTGTTAATAGGTATACCAACTAAATCAGACATGTTTACATCTATCAGACATGACTTTATTCTAAAATAGCTATTTTTAACATTTATTGATTTAGAACACAGGTACATTTTCTTATTTATTCTGGAATCATTCATATTTACATTTCTAAAATGTTTTCTAATAACAGCTCCCCATTGCTTTACAATTGGTGGTTTCCAACCCATTTCTCCAAGAACTGTCGCATTAGGGATGTATTTACCGACACCTAAATGATACCGCATTGCCTGATTCTGGACAGCATTAATACATGAGTAAGATTTATCGCCCCATATTGGTGCACTTAATAGCTGATAATAGGCCAAACCATAGAATCAAAAAGTTTGGTGAACGTGGAATATTGGAAACCTCCAAATGATTTACTTTTCGAAATAATTAAACCTTATCTTAGAAGCAGACATAGCCACATTTTTTCTATTTCATGGTAATCTAAAAACTCATTGAGAACAACGCCAAGATATCTATAACAATGTACAATTTCCAAAGGTTGACCATCAGTGTTAAATTAAAATCAGTTTTCATAAAACTCTTGGGTCTAAAATGAACAATTTTTTATTTTTCACAATTGATATTCATCTTATTATGTAAACACCATGAAGATAAACAATCTAATAAAATGTGGAGGTCTTTAGCATAATCTGCAAGTAGAACAACACCATCTGCAAATAATAAAATGCATACTCTTTGATCACCTAGTTCAATACCAACTTCTAATGTATTTTACATGGAAACCAAATCATTTATGTAGAGATTGAAGAGCATGGGGGACAACGGGCGCCCCTGCTTCAAGCCACACTTGACGTCAAACCACTCGGTATCAAAGCCATTTACCCTCACACAACACTTTACGTCCCTGTATATAGACAGTATAGTTTGATACTGAGCATGTATTGAAGTTTGCAAGTCAATGCTTTATATTGATAAATCTAAACATTGGATCTAAAAAGCTCAAGTAAAATTAAAGAAATTAAAAGTAACCCTCATCTGGACTCAAACCACTGACTCCATGAGTAAAAAGTCAAACGCTAAGACCACTCGGCCATCCGTGCTCATACGAAGAGTGATGTATTTTATACTTTATATAAGCAATCCTCGTAGTGTCACAAAATATAACGACAACAGAAATCTCAAAATTATTGCAACGCTTTATAATTTTCAGATTTTTAAATCGTCAAAATATGCACATAATGGATATTTTAGTGCATGGTAAGTGTTCAGTATTACTGAGTCCTTACAAATATCATAACTACAGAGACAATTTGCGAATCTGAAACATTTGATATAATTTCGTCAATTTACCAAACGTGAATATGTCCCTTTAACCGGAAATAAATACTCTTCATTAAGGAACACGATTCGAGCAGCAACCATAAAATACTCATAACTGTTCCAGGTCACTCAGATTTTGCATCCCAACGATGACCGTCACAACACACCGCCCAGTTCGCACCGGAAGTCTGTCCCCACCATCGGCACCGATAACCCCGTGTTTGTTACAGAGGACGAAATCAACTGCCACGACAGCGATCAGCTGATGACAAACGAGCTTATCGATCTGCACACGCCGTTACCGTCGGTGCCTTATTTGTCTAACAAGGGTGGCAACTCTAACGTGTTTAGCTTCGATCCGGATGCATTAAGTCTGTTTTCTAGAAGGGGAAGCCTCTCGATCGAAAGCACGGTAACCGGGTTGCAGCCCGATACATATCCGCGTCGTGGGAGTTATGGGCCCGCAAACTCGAACAACAGTTTGACCGTGCCGTCGTTGCGAAGTAAGTTCGACATGTTCTGTACATTGCTAGTGTAGTCCACAGTCGCCTGTTGCGCATATTGGATGTTAAAGTTGACTTTTCAGTCTTTCTTTGTTTCATAAGAAAAGCCCGCAGTTTTTCCTCGAAAACGTTTAGTAATTCAAAATGGTGCAATAAGTATTTTTATGAAAAGACATGTACACATAAAGTCGAATACTGAGAACATGTACACATTCATTGATGTGCTGTGTAAATTATATCCGTCCGACATCATTTCCTACTTCACATGCTTTTACACTTCCCTGAGTAATCGTGAACAAGACTCTCTGTTTTGAATATCATAGCACATAAATGAGCACATTAATTACATGTGTCAGTTAGCCAGTTGCGGACCTTGTTCTTCTTATATAAGCCCTCTTTTTTCTGAAGGGTTCAGTATTTTTTACTTTATTGTGACTTAGAATATTGTTTAACAGGCGTGGTAGACCCTTTGTCATTGAAAGTATTAAACACATATTAGATCAATCAATTGTGCGTTGGTAAACAAAACGTGCAGCGGATAAACTGAATTGCGCACAAAACGTGCTGGTCCAAATGTGTAGCAGCGCTGTTATAAAGTTCAAAATATATGTCAAAATAAAATAATATTTTGTAGTTATAACGCACTGTTTTATATGATTCGCTATGGTAAATATTTTGGATGATTGTTATGAATATACTTTGGAATATGTAAGAAAACAATAATGTATAATATATTATGCTATACACGCATTTATTATTTATATTAACCCATTTATGCCTATCGTCTAGAAAAAAGGCATTGGCAAACAGCGTAGACCAAGATGTGACGCCGCATGATGTTTGCTTAAAGGAATTTCTGTAAGAAATATTCTAAATATAGAAATAAATATACTAGACATCCCTAATTTTGGAAATAAATTGATCCAAATTAGGATGGGAGAGTCCACTAGGCATAAATGGGTTAAGTAATTGCATATAAGCGGTCTTAGTTTTGCGGTCTGCTAATTGTTTTATGAGTAGTTTAAATGCACCCAGATAGCGTGTAATCTTTATTTTTGTAAGACCATATTTGGTAAAATAAAGCCAATGCTTTAATGGGATAAAGTCCTGACTTTAGATCAATTGGTGAATACCAAGCTATTTAAATTTACAAATGCAAATAATACTACAGCCACGAATTATTTTAACCCTTCGAAGAAACAGTGAACAATTATAACCACAAAAAAATAATTATTAAAATGTAAAGTACATATTTTATATGACACTTATGATAAATTTATTTATATGTTTTTGACAAAATTATTTTAAGATTACATTTCCAAGGTCTTAAAGCATTCATTATTAAAATTAAGTAACTAATATTCAAATCAATACAATTCTAAAGGGTCACCAGGATTGCCACACATTTATATTCGGCTTTAAAAAGACCATTTCACAGATTTTTGGCATGTTTTGATTTTTTTTATTGTTTTACTTTAAATTAATAAATGTAAACAGTGGAACTAAACAGTTTCAGGAAAAAAATAATGAAAGAAAAAAGTTATCTTCACCTTTGCTCGAACCACTGACTGATTAAAAGTAAAACGCTTCAACCACTCCGCCATTCGTGCTGACATGGTAAACGATGTATTTGATATTTTGTATAAGCAATCATCGAACTGTCACAAAATATAACGATAACATAATAACTGTCCAAAGTAAACAATCCTTTCAGGTTTTTAAATCGTTAAAAGATGCATATAATGGATCTTTTAGAGCATGGTAAATGTTTAGTATTACTGTTTCATTGCAAAAAAAACATAATTAAAAAGAAGATTTGCATATCTGAATCATGTTTATTTTTTATTTTATCAATTTATCAAAACGTGAAATGGTACCTTTAAAAGAAGTTAAAAGAAACACACCAGTAGCGTGTACTGTTAGAACAAGTTCAACAAGTTTATGAAAACATTGCCAAAAGCACCATACTTACACACTTTTTGAATGGTTAAATATGAGTCATATAAACTTATCATATAACTTGATGGACACAATTATTTATTATTTATTTGTTATTTATAACAGAACAGAACAGACAGCTTATTTAGACTGATACATAGGTAAATCGTCTTTAATGCATATAATTATAAATAAAGTAATGTCATGTATCAGTATTCTATAGTAAGTAACAGAATGAATATAATCATGTATATATGTTTGTAAGTTAAATTAAATTTCAGAACTAAATTCAATGAAATGACATTTCTAAACAAAATAAGAACAGAGAACAATAACGATTTTGACAAGGAGAAACATAATACTTGTAAAGGCAGTAAGGACAAACTATTACAAATAATATCAGTGACTGAAAAGTGATATAAACACTTCTTACAAGCAAGTCAAACTATTAATTCAAGTAGTGTGTTAAAATAGCTTTTCGTACAGTAAATGATTCCTTTACATATTAACATACGTTTAATATTTTACAAGTTGATGTTAATAAACTATGGAACTTAACAACCCATGGATTTATGAAATAAAACGTTTTATGATATTTTGCCGTATAGAACGGTAACATGAACAAACACAAATGGAATGGAATTCATCCTCTATGTCCCGTTGATTACAACACAGTCAATAACGTTCTTCACGGGGAATATTGTTGCGTGCGTATCTTCCGGTCTGAATTCTCAATGGATGGGCAGAAGCCCTTAATATCACAAAGTATAAACGTAGACTCTTGGGTAATAAATCTAAGTAGTTTTCATAGTCAAGAGTAGTTTAAAACATTCTATACATGTCTAGAATAGAAATTCTATTCATATTACCAAACCATTCTTGTTAAAAGGTGTTAATAATTCTGCATTTAAATTCACATAGAAAAGCATGACTATTAGTTATATTTGCAGCTTCAAAAACATAGGAAAATCCGAAATCGTTGAACAATTGTTGCGTCCCAATTGTTGCATCCCTTATTACAATCATTTAATACTTGCATATAAACAGTTTGTATAATAATATTTTTACTGTTAATATTTTTAACCAATACTTAACAATTCTTACATATCTATTTACATATAATGGATATCTGCCTAGCTCACCATAAACTGTAGCGTTACATGTCTTTATTTTCACATTTAACAACCTCTTACAAAATTTTAAATGAATGCGTTCGATCTTTTTTGATTTATTAAAACCCCATAGTTCAGAGGCATAACAACAAATAGATCCAACAAAAGAATCAAACAACTGATAAAATAATTTCGGCTTAAGATCATACTGCTTAAATTTATATAGTAAAATATTCATAGCCTTAAGGGCTTTTCCAACCAAATGTTCTTGATTTAAAATGAAACTACCAGTGTAATTCAAAACAGTACCGAGATAATTAAAATTGTCGACGATTTCTATTTCTTGGCCATTATATGTCCATTTTTCATCTTTTCGAATTTTACCCTTTTTACGAAAAACCATTATTTTTGTTTTTGAAGTATTAACATTAAGCCCCCATGTATTACAATAGACATACAGGTTATCTAAATGGTTCTGTACTTCTTCTGGTGATTTACCTAGAATAGCCATGTCATCCGCAAAAAACAATAATATTAAGGTTATGTCGTCTATATTTAGGCCAGACAATGTGCTATCTTGTACAAATAGTTCCAAATCTTCTACAAACAGTGAAAAAAAGAATCGAGGACATTACCTCCCCTTGTCATAACTTAAGTATTCGGAATATGACGTGCACGACTTAACATAAGATTTAACATTTTCATACATATTCTTAATTATTCTCAATAGTTTACCTTGCCTCCCAGATTTATACATTTTTAACTATAATGCATTACGATATATACTATCAAAACATTTGAGCAAATCAACGTATATAACATACAAACGTTTGTTTTCATTTAAAAAAATGCTGCATAACAGACAACAAGATATAAATAGCATCAACAGTTGAACATCCTTTTCTAAATCCAAATTGTGCATCTGAAATTTTAGCATTATCTTCACACAACGATTCGATACGTTTGTTTAAAATGGTTGTAAACAACTTGGAAAAACTACTAACAAGTGTTATCCCTCTATAATTACTAACATCATCAACAGATCCTTTTTTTGCAGAGGTATGATAACTCCTTCTGTCCACTGATCGGGAAAAAAGCCAGAAAATAAAAAATACTATTAAACGTGTCACATATAACAAGAATTTAAGCAAGTGCAACTTATAAAAACCGTTGTAAACAATCATAACGCAAACGCAAAAGCAAACCGCAACAAGATGTGTTTGTGAAACACAATGTTCCCCTATATGACGTTTGACCTTGAAGGATGACTTTGACCTTGACCCTTCACCACTCGAAATGTGCAGCTCCATGAGATACACATGCATTTCAAATATAAAATTGCTAGCTTCAATATTGCAGAATTGACATAACATGAGCAATTTTAACCCATATATTTGACCTTGAAGGATGACCTTGACCTTTCACCACTCAAAATTTGCAGCTCCATGAGATACACATGCATGCCAAATATCAAGTTGCTATCTTCAATATTGCAAAAGTATTCATAAAATAAGCGATTTGGGCCACATATATTTGACCTCTGACCTTGAAGGATGACCTTGACCTTTTACCACTCAAAATGTGCAGCTCCATGAAATACACATGCATGCCAAATATCAAGTTGCTATCTTCAATATTGCAAAAGAACTCATAAAATGAGCGATTTTGGCCACATATATTTGACCTCTGACCTTGAAGGATGACCTTGTCCTTGACCTTTCGCATGCATGCCAAATATCAAGTTGCTATCTTGAATATTGAAATACTGCAAAAGTGTACATTAAATGAGCGATTTTGACCTATATATTTGACCTTTGACCTTGAAGAATGACCTTGACCTTTCACCAAGTATGTATTGCCTACTAAACAGACATTTGAACATGTTTATTAAATCTTAAACTAAATTATTCTTTTACTGAACAGAATGGTAATTTTAAAAACTTACGCATTTACAAAAAAACAACAGGAAGCATATATTATTGTGTTTATAAAATAGTATTTAAACACAAGAAAACAAAAGTTAGAACGCGCCTTTGTAGCAAATTTTCATAAGTAACGACATTGGTAAAAATAAAGGAAAACGTGGTCATCAGAAAGGTAAGCATTTAATTGTCTTTTTATATAGTGGCTTAAACAATCAATGTATTATTTTAAAGAAGAATGTGTTATCAAAAAACTATGGGTGAATTTAAAGCTATTATCGTATAAAACTACACATGTTTTGAATCAGTAAAGCATGTCCCGTATGCTACCTTAATACGTCCTGTATGTTATTTTTGAAACCCTTACAAGATGTACATTGAAAGACAGCATTTATTTTATTAATTAATAAGTCGTTAGCCCATATTTATGAAAAATGAGTTAAATACTATTTTATAAACACAATAATATATGCTTCCTGTTGTTTTTTGACAGTAAAAATGCCATTTGTGGTTAGGGAAAAGGTATCAATTCGTGGCAGAAAAAGATCATCGAGAGCTTTAGCGAAATCTTACAGAACTATTGAGACATTGCAGGATAGAAATGAAGAATTAAAAAGAAAGCTTAAAAGTGCTCAGAAACGACTTCAGCGTTATGAAAATCGTGTAAGCAGCGCCAACACACCAAAAAGTAAAAGTGACAATCTCTTGAAACGATCTGGAATCAACCCAAAAGATGTTCCTTAGGTAAAAAAAAAAGAAACTGATATTTGGAGAATGTTTGTCAGAATTAATAAAAACAGCAAAGAATGCTCAAGAGGGAAATTCTGCCAAAGCTCAAATTGTTCATAGAGTAGCTTCAGGAAAGGTCATTAAGACGAACAGGATGAAAAGCACACTAGAAAAGGAGGTTACTAACTTGAACAGAAGGAGGAACATAAAGAACAAGAATGTGTTGCCAATTAGACGGAAAAGACTTGACGACCTCAGGAAGAGAGTGAATGATAAGATACAAACATTTTTAGAACGAGATGATAATTCCAGACAGCTTCCATGAAAAGGAGATGCAGTAAAGGCAGGCAATAAGAAGATACAACAAGAGTGCTAAATTATTACATGTACAATTTTTACTTAAAGTTCAATGCAGAATCAGATATAAAAGTTTCCCGGACAACATTCTATAAAGCACGACCGAAGTACGTTAGTCTGGTGAATTTTACATCAAGAAGTGTTTGTCTGTGTTCCAAACACCAGAATTTCTGCTTTTTACTGCGATCACTGAAATGCTTGAATGTAACAAGCTTTACAAATCCAGATAAATTTGTAGAATTATACCAAGATAGCCCAGCCGTGCTAAATGAAATGCTTGATAAGATACCAGAGGGCGAGTAAGTTAAGTTTCAACAATGGAAACGTGTTAAGCTGCAGAATGGAAAAGAAAAACAACGTGTTGTCGAAGTTAAAACCTCAAAAGCAGATTTTGTTGAAATGATGCTGGAGACATTTCAAGACTTTAAAAATCATATTCAAAGAGTGAAACAGCAATACGCCGCAGTAAGTAAAATGAAGGAATGTCTACCTAAGGATCAAGTCTTAATACAAATGGACTTTTCTGAAAACTACAGCTGCAGCACACTCGAAGAAATACAGTCAGCCTACTCGAATAGTAGCATGGTTACTCTTCACCCTGCCGTTATTTATTATCGAGGTGAATTTGATGAGTTAAAACATACAAGTTACGTCCATGTGTCCGAGGTCCTTAATCACAATGCCTCGATGGTGATATGTATCATAAACAGTCTCATAAACATAGTGAAGGCAATTATCCCAAACGTGACCTCAGTTCATTTTTGGACTGATTCACCTTCTTCACAATACAGAAACAAGACCATATTTGACCTGGTGAGCCGATTCAGAGTTGAGTATGGGGTAAAGGCATCGTGGCATTATTTTGAAAGTGGACATGGTAAAGGCCCGTGTGACGGCGTCGGTGGCACTACAAAACGAAATGCAGACAATGCAGTGAAACAGGGTAAAGTTCTCATACAAGATGCTTCCGATTTTTATGCCTGGGCAACTCAGAATGAACAAGGTATTCGCTACGAGTTTGTAACAGAAGAAGATTACAACTTGACTAAGATAAACGTCGACGAAAGAAACAGCAAAATAAAACCAGTAAAGGGATGTATGAAAATTCATGCAGTTGTTGGGACAAACGATGGAACAATAGCAGTCAGAAATACCTCGTGTGCTTGTAGTAACTGCTTCGATGGGTCATTCAATATAAAATCACATTGTACGTGGGAAGAGCATAGAATTGAATTAAAAGGGCAAGCAGGTAAAGGCATAAAGTTGACAGATTCTAATGAGAAGCCCAATCAGTCGTGTAAGCCAGCAACAGTGGACAGCGTACAAATAGTACACGAAGTAATTAATGAGAACATTGAAGTGAGTGTAAACTCTAGTAAAAGTCAAGAGGATATACCTTCAAAGCATAATGACATGACAAGCGAAAGGGCACCGTTTGATATGGCAGCAGAAATAGATGGCCAAAACAGACAAAACGATTTTGATATTGAAGTGAATAAACTTGTTGTTGCAAAATATGATGACATGTGTTATATTGGAAAGGTAATTGAAGTCTGCGATAAAGACAATACGGTCAACATTACTTTCATGAGTGAGTGTGGCAAGAGCAAAGGAAAATACAAATGGCCTATAGTTGAAGACAAAGTATGGTTGAAAAAAGGTGATGTCGTTCGATTGATCCATAACCCTATACCAACAAGTAAAACTGGGCGAATGTTTACCTTTGAGCAAGACATTCTTCAGATGCTTTCTAATTAATGTTGGCGACTGTGCTTCCGTTGCAGTAATTTTAAATTGAACATTAAGCGGGATAACTAACGTGACAGAACTTTCTTTTTGTATTTTTAGGATCTATCACAACATACGAAGGACAGTCTACCAAGTCTACAAAACTTTAATATTGATTAGCATTTTGCATTAAAACATTGCATTTTGTATTACATTTCCAGGTAGGAAATATTAATGATTTATATTTTCCAATTTGTTTAATCGCCATGCGGAAAATATATAGAAATAAATTTCGATAAATATATTTTAAAGAAAAAAAATATATACGTAATTGTTGTTTCGAAATGGTAACATATGGTTTACGATGTTTTATTGCAAATGTTAATACTGATGTGGTTATAGATAACAAGTAATCACACATTTACACTGTTGTAACCAACGGGACGAACACATGTCATTTACGGGACATCTGAATTTTATGAACCAACTTGTGTAATCCTGTAGTTACCGATTTGAATTTTGTGCCAATGTTTCTCAATAACGTTTATATAAAAATGCTAAGGTGTTGCACTTGTAAAAATTGTGTGTTCATTGTTTTATTTAAAACGGAAATGACCGCATTTGAAAAAAATAAATAAATAGTTTTCTTTCGGTCGTATTGACTTGTTCGTTATATATATATATATCGTACGCCTGTGGTGACAATACCATTTAATTCTATGTCTAATAGGTCTTACTGTAAGCTTTACACCAGTTTGGTATGACTGTTACTTTATATACATCCCCTGACTTCGTGCATTTGCTTCTACACCCTTAATTGAATACATAGTCGTATTTAATTAACTGTACTCAACATGAAGTGCCCTATTCAAAAAAATATAAATACGTAAGTGGTAAAATTTCAAATGCTGGTTATTTACACCGTACTTGACAAAATTAGGTAACTTCCATGACATTTTATTGAGATAAAAAAATAACATTTTTTTATGCTGATAGTCTACGTTTACTGGGAATGAGTACTGATATATACCGTCCAAAAATAACATTGTCAATGTATTGGTATACAGCTTTTCTTCATGAACACATAGAATATTTTCACGTGCATATTGGTTATTTTGTTTGATTATGCATATAAATCAAAGCGCTGAAGGCACTGAAGTTGTTCGCTGTTGTCGTCCTTGATTAGCTTGTGCGCATTGCACAGGCTAATCAGTGTGCACAGGCTAATCTTATTTGACGTGCATTAAGCCCCGTTTTCCCTGAAAGCAGCCAATATGTACATATTTCAATGATAAACACTATACTGGCCAATGTCGTCTTTCAAGCTTGTATATACACTCACTGCTAGAGGGTATATACACTCACTGCTAGAGCAGAATCATTTGTCGTCTGCTGACGACAGGCAGCGGTAATCGTCCCTAGCAGAGTGAGTTGCGGTTCTTACCGTACTTAAAGCTTCTAAGCACATACAGATTTGCAAAATATGCTCTGTAAATTAAGCTAACAGCTATCGCGACCAACTAAAAAGCGCAGTGATTTTGGTTATGTTAAATCTGTTCAAACATCGCTCAGTATAGACACTGGTGAGCTGGCAAGATTAGGCGTCGTGTATGGCAAATGTTTCTGATGTTAGGCACCCTATTGATTTAAACAATTTCCATCCAAAATCGATTTCGGCTGTTTAGATTGGGACACAAGCTTTGGGATTTGTCTGTCTGTGATGAATAGTCTTGGATAAATTGGTGCGCTCTTTTCGATAGTATTTCTATGGGAATCATCAAGTATCTGCACGAGATATAGAAGTGTTTAGCAGAATATGAATATTGTGATATACGTGATAGATTGCCGTTATCAAAACTGGGTTCGGTGTCTAAATCAAAGTAAAGATTCAGCGAATGATGTCAAGTGTGAAACGTTTATGGAGTGTGCCGCTTTGAATGAGAATCGATTACAGCAGTGCTTGTGGATGTGTCTGTGATACATACATATGATGATATAGATTTTGCTCTGTGTACGCCATACTATCAACCATATCTTAGTTAACGATTGTAGCTCACAATTATATTTTGCCACATGTGATTACTTTCTAGATAAACTATACATTTGATATCTGTTTATAATTCATTAATTAATACGGTATTATGCGTGAATTCAGTTCCTATAACAATAAATGCACTTAATCTTGTAGGTCGATTTTGAATTTCTTCGCTCAAATGTTTGGATCAATCCACTACAGCAATGCTTTACAAATTGCAAGTATTGAACGGCATGTCAGCTTGTCCCCACAGTATTTAAATAATTGTTTATCCTCAATACAGTTTTCAATGGTCGCTAATGCTTAAACAAAAGCTTGATGATTACAAAATGCGTAAACAGCTGTAAGCAAATCAATAATAACGTTTCTTGACTTGTTTAAATGATGATGCCTTTGTTTAACCAGTAAAACGTTTTGCAAATCTTAGTTCTACTTATCCTTACGTGGCATTGATACTGGTTCAGAAAACTTTTTTTAAGACGTGCAATATAAATTCCCAAAGCAGTTGTTTTTATTAATTTGCGGCCGATTTATTAAACTTTTATTTTCGACCGTTTTATTGTCTTGTTTCATAGCAGATGTGTATCACATTGAATCAATGTTTGCTGTTCTTCATCTAAACAAGGTTTAAACTTGTAAAAGACTGCGCAAGTGTCATTCAATTATGATTATTGCATGTATGTGTTGTTATTTTCGTTTTCTTAATGCTCGTTGGCTTTATACTGTTTGACCACAATTAAGTTGGTTGAAGTTATATTTAATATATATATATATATATATATATATATATATATATATATATATATATATATATATATATATATATATATATATATATATATATATATATATATATATATATATATATATATATTAAATGGGTTGGTTTGAATTAAGCATTTTTTTCTGATCATTTAGTTGAGAATTGTATTTGTTGACAGCGATTTGATAATCAGCACGTCCACACTCGATTAGTTTATTCAGGTTTGAAACACTCTGAACGGTTTATTGGACACAACTGATAACAAACATATACACAAAGCTGCTGCTTAGCTGAGCGCAATGACTAAATAACTTAAGGCTTTGCCTTCTTAAGACCCATTTGAGGGACCTTAAATGATTTGGGCAACACTCATGCAAGCCTTTTGGCGAAATGAACCGAGCAAAGGGCGGTACCATGCCGTAAGTGTGGCCGCGTCACCGCTCGGAAATGCCGTTACAAACGACTCGTATGATGATTTTATTTACTTGAAATTGTTGGATAGAGATGTCGAGGCGCGCCGCCACCTTTTGGAGGAAAGTGAAACCGGATCCAGTCTTGGTAATTTTTATTATCAAACAGACGTGTGTAATTGGTTGTATTGATAGTGTTTGGAAGATTGTACATAACAACATATTCAATAAATACAACAGGGAATAAGTTCCATTCAAGAATAATTTGAACATTTTTTTAAATAAATCTTTTTCATCGTCTTATATGTGTACAAGAGTACAGTATCATATTTTAACGGAACCTTGATTTTATGTACAAGAAGGATGAAAATAACCCCCCACTATCTGCAAACTGGATTATCGTTGGAATTTCTCTATCGATTCCTCATACAATGAACATCAAGCAGCAGTGCTTTCAACGAGAAATAGTTCATAATTTATGTATTAGTCCGCGAACGCTACCATGAGATATATTGCGCGCTAGAAATAGAGCGAATTATCATTGGAATACCACAAGACTATGGTATTCGTTAAATGACCCATGTATGAATGTTTTCATCATTTTGCAGAGCTGAATGATATTTTAAGGGCTTGTGCATTTAACTGTAGTTGAAATACACTAATCGCCTTCTTCCAAGTTGAAACTCAAAAACAACAATGTTAAGATAACAAGTCGCTGATATTAAGAAATACGTAATGTGTGTACAAAATTATGCTAGTTCAAGTGCGTTGAACTTATCTTTGTTTTAATAGCAGACACTAATCTAGCACGGAAAGCGATATCATCTTATATAAACTACAACATGATGAACAACATTCATACATGGACCAACTATTTCTCGATGAAAATACATATTGGGTGATTTCTTAATATTACTTAGTACCATATATCTGTAAGAACATATTCTTTCTTTAAAATGTTTGAGTATTGCATATAAAGTTGAAACATTGATAAGCATTCATACGATATTCTATTGACAAGACCATGACCAGGCACTTTCTTAAACTGCAGTGTAGTAATAACAAAAAAATAACTCAAAGACAAAATTGCGAGTCAAGAAATAACAATATAAGAGTATAAGAGTATATCTATATATATCTAAGAGTTCTCGTACAAGCAAATGTCAATCACTTTCAGACATTCAGATAACGACTATATTGCAATTTGTCCTTTTACGCAACCAAAATGAAATGAAATTCCAGGAACATATGTTTTTACGAACATAGACAAATTATACGTCATACGTTATCATTCCCCAATGAGATTCTTTTTTCAAACAAGAAAACTGTGTAAATAATGTTTCCATAATAATTCACTTTTGATTGGTCTAAAATTGTATTTTCCCATTAGGGACATTGTTTGCAGAGATTCATTTAATCAACCCAAAGTCAATTTATTCAAAGTATTCATCCATGTCAAGGATGATTTATTTGCGGCAGAAATAATAATGAGTTGTGAATCTGAGGGTCACATATTAACCGTAAAACGAGATTCAATTCACGCAAATATTTTAAACTAAATGGATTATTGCGATGTAAAACTTCGAAGATTAGTATTTCTGACATGTTACATCAAAATGATAGTGAACAGTGAAACGTATTCTCTATATTAATACGTCCATGAATGTATGGAAATTTGTACAGGTCGTAGAGAAAAGGATGGATTTATACGGGATCAAAACCCTGCGTTTAGCGCAAAATAGTAACGTATTGTATTTCATTTTCTATAATTGAACAGTACGTAAGTTGAATACAAAAAATCTAACGCAAATTAATGTGTTTATTTTTATTTTATTAATTTGAATTAAAGAAGGTATGCACGATTTTCTCAAATATTTATGAATTTATATAAAATGTGTAAAAACTGATCATACATAATTATATTTCAATATAAATTAAAATAAAAGTTAAAAAGAACTTGTGTCGAAAAAATCGAAATAAGCCAATATAACTATTTCTGAAATCGACAATGTCTGTACAGTCGAATTCGCCAGCATGCATATCGTGCATGAACGATGTGAATCTAAATTTAGTTAAACGGATCATTTTAATTTCCTGCAGCGATATCTATTGATACAACAAACGAACACTAACTCCGATCCTAATAAAAAGACGAATGCTTCGGTTATTGTAGAAAATATGTACGAAATATCTTCATCACAATCGGCTCGGTGCGCTAATCTGCCTTTGCTGCATTTTATGAAATTCGTCTTCAATGTACAATTTTTCTTGCATATTTTGTGTTATTATAACATATTTTTATCAATATATTACAATTTAACACACATAAAAAGCGTGCATACCAACTTTAACATATCACAATTCGTATCAGTAGTAAAAGAAAAGAAGACATTTTGCTTTTTTAACGCTTTTCGTGCAATGTCAGCTACTTAATTATTTGGTTAGTAAGAACACCTGAAAAACACTCGTTCATATGTAGTATTTAAATAAAGAAGTTCTTCCTCTATGAAAAAACTATGTCATTGTGTTCAAACAAACTATGTATACATTCATAATCAATGATTATATAATAATGTGCATTTGGTTTCGGGGCTTTTTGGTGCTTGTTATGAATTAATCTCGATCATTATGTTTGAACCACGCTTTGAAATATTAACCAAAATCACAAAAGATAAACAACAAAAACAACAAAAACAACACACAAAAACACAGCAACAACAGTTGCATGGATATCATACATACTTTTCAATTTATGATGCACACTATTCTTTTTTTTCTAGATGTTTGATCAGAATCGACTGTTTTTCTACTGTTGAACTATTCGATTGTTGAGTTCCATTATCGGCTAATGCATGATTTTGTATTCCATTGGTCTCATGTGCATAATAAAAATGACTCTTTGATTATTCAGTTCTCAACCATTCCCCGGCGCCGTTGTTATCTGAAAGGGATTTGTCAATCGATAGGCTCTTTCCAATGTCCATCTGCAGCGTTCAAAACATTGTCTGCTTCTAATCAATAATCTCCTATTCAACTTAAGTGTGTCCGCTAAGTTATATTTTTTGTATTTTTTTTTTAATTTCATATCCGAAAACAAGGTACCCAGCAGTTGACATTAAGTTCATTTTTCAATAAGAAACATACATAACAATACAAATATAAACAAAATAAGTTTTATACTTAATATCACGACTTCTCAACAAATGTTGGCTTTTAAATGAAAATATCAAGTGTCGCGAATTTAACAACGTTGTGTTCGTATTGATCTTACTGCTATATAAACTAACTATTCCATAGGCCGTGAAACGTTGTTATAGTGGAAACCCCTCTTTCATTATAAGTGTCTTCTTTTATGTATCATATAAGTTTTCTTACCAGAATCTTCGATTTAACAATGGTGTTTATTATACAGAACAGAACAGAACAGAATAGTTTATTTTTGACTTAAGCATGTGAAGCTCATCGTCATTAACATACATATAAATAACAGCATGCGTTGAAGTACACACAAAAACACACATCATTTTAAAGAATAAATAATCTAAATAAACACGAAATAAACATAGTTCGTGAACATATTTCGTGAGAATGGTACATGGATGGGTTTAATACACAGTGGTCACACAATGTTATGCATATAGGTTTACAAATATAGGTATAATTACATATTTCTGACCTTATTTTTTTGTAAAAATGTATTTGTATTTAACACTACATATATATGACATTTTCTCTTATTTTAAAGCATGTTAAACAATACATGGCTAGCTTTCTTAATACAGTTTTGTTTGAGCTATTAAGTAGTTTAATAAACTTGAACATATTTGGCCGGATTCTATAATAGTTCGGAATTAATGCATTCCTAACATCATTATAATAAGGACATTTAAGAACAAAGTGAAATTCATCCTCGATGTCATTAAGGTTACATAATATACATTTGCGTTGATCTCTGTCAATATTCTGGTGTCTGCCCGTTTCTATGAATAATTTGTGAGAGGACAAACGTAATTTTGCAATAATGTTCCTATGTTTTTTGTTGACAACAATATCAAGATACGATGATCTTTCAAAAACCGGTTTGAGTTCCTTATATAGGATCATTGAGCTACACGACGTCACACTGACATCCCAGTTGGTAATATACTGGTCTCGTAATCTGTTTTTGAATAACGGGATAAAGTGATCATTGTTAACAGATTCGGGGAATAGCCATACATCGGTGAAACCGGTTTGGTTAAGAATGTCCCGTATTTTCGATGACCAATTGTTAGCATTATTTTTACGTTCAATTTCTAATCTTTGTAAAACTACAACTTGTTTAAGAATACAATTTCCCTGTTTCACAGTATGTAATTTCAAAAAATATTTAACCATCCTGACATATCTGTCGATATGCAAGGGAAATCGACCAACTTCGGCATATAGCGATAGTGAATTTGTTGACATTTTTACGTTCAATAGTCTTTTACAAAATTTACGGTGAATGCGTTCAATATTTTCCGCTTTGATGGATCCCCAAACTTCGCAGTTATAGTTTAAAATGGATGAAACATATGCGTCAAATAAATTAAACATGATATTTATGGGTACGTTCATATCTTTCGTTAGGTTGAACAAAGAATGCATCGCTTTTAATGCTTTGCCATAAAGTGTATTTGTTGCGGGCACGAACGATCCGCCACTTGACATCACAATTCCAAGGTAATTAAAATTATTCACAATTTCTAGTTCTTGACCTTTATAAGTCCATTTGAATGCTTTACTGATTGAACCCCCTTTTCGGAATACCATGACCTTTGTTTTTTCAATGTTAACTGTTAAATTCCATTTATCGCAGTAGGCTTCTAAATTGTATAATGACTCTTGAAGACCCTCTTGTGTTTCAGAAAATAAAACCGCGTCGTCTGCGAATAATAAGAGATAGATAGATATTTGTTCTAATGTCATGCCGGCGTTTATTCCATTCTGCAGACTTAATTCGATGTCATTAATAAAGAGTGAAAACAATATGGGCGAGGTTATCTCCCCCTGAAATAGACCAACGTTACTATTGAATATGTCTGACAGTGAACCCATGTGTTTAACCTGTAATTTGACTTCATTGTACATGGATCGAATAAGGGTCAAGAGTTTACCGTCGATGCCCATATTAATCATTTTACTCCATAATTGACCGCGATTGATGACGTCATATGCTTTCCGGTAGTCAATATAGCAACAAAATAGTTTTTTTTTATTCTGCAACTGTCTTTCTATGAGGGCATTAAGAATAAATATTGCATCTACTGTGCTACAGTTTGGTTTAAAGCCGAATTGCGCATCCGTTAAAATGTCATTAGTTTCCGCCCATTGTTTAAGACGTTCATTAAGTATACTTGTAAACAGTTTGGCAAAACAACTAATTAACGTAATTCCCCGATAGTTATTTGGGTCTGTAATGTCGCCACGTTTATGTATTGGTATGATAACTCCGGACGCCCAGCTGCGTGGAAAACACTTTTTATCCATTATGTAATTAAATAATATTTCAAGCGGCTTTGAAATCACATGTATTGTTTCAGTAAAATATTCATATATTATATTGTCCTGCGCATGCGCTTTATTGTGTTTCAATCGTTTTGTTGCCTTTATTATTTCTTCTATCGATATGGGGTTATCTAATTCGGGGTACGACGGGTGTGTGTTTTGCCTATTGTCAAATTCATTTAAGAAAGTTTCGGCGTCAAAAGAATTTTGATTTACACTGCTTTCGTCGGCTAATTTACTGAAATAATCACTAAATTCGCTTAACGGTATCGTGTCTGAGATTTGTGATGAAGGTTTTCGCTTGAACAGTTTCCAAAATTCACGAGGTGATTTCCGTCTCATATTATTCATTCGCTTGCTTTGGTCACTGTTATATTTTAATTTTGTTTTCCTACATGCATACTTGTAATCCTTCTTCATAGAAATCATTTGTTCTCGCGTACGTTCATTTTTATTTAGATTCTACTCGTATAAAGCTCTTGTTAGCTGAGATTGTTTGTTTTTACACTCTTCATTAAACCATTTTTGTTTATTTTTATCAGCATATAAAAATCGGTTATTTTCAGGTTTTATAATGCGCTTAAAATATTTTCCCCCCTTTAAATTTAAATATTTTGAGAATTCTCCCACTAAAATATCAGGGTCAGCGTTTGAATCAATTTGCGATAATAAAGTTTGTTCCAGATTCTGTACATCGCACGATACATCACGCACAAAATCGCATTTGTTCTCTGGTTTCCATTTAAAATAAACAATCGGATTACTATTACTTGTTAAACCCGCGTTATTCGTGCGGAGATTAAATGTTAGCGGCGCATGATTAGAGAATTCCGTGAAATTGTTAACGGTAAAATCTAAAATATCACTGAAATTATAATCCTCCATGTCGACCGCAATGCATCAATTTCGCAGATACGACCCGTTAATTCGTACAACTAAATGTATTTTGTATTTAAACACTTTCACATCAAACAACATCGTTCGATGCAAATTATTAACGAATTTCAAGACAGCAATTACTTAAAAACAAAACGAGAAAATTAGTAAATAACGTACCATCTTTTTTTAATTTTAAAACAGAAAATCGCAATCTCGATGCGAGCGAAGGCAAGGTGCTACATCCGGGAATCCTTGACACCGGGGGATCCTCCGCCCCGCTACCGAGTCCCGGACAGATCAGCATGACGTCAGCGTGGAGCGAGGTGGTCCTCAACAACTCCCGACGGTCCTCCGATGCCGCCCTTAGTGAGATCTCAAGGTATGGGGACATACGTGTATACGCGCCGTTAAAGCTATAACCTTTTGATATTTTGCTCCGAGCACTCGTTGAAGTTTATGTTTTTGTTTTAAACGACGTTAAGTAAATCTCTTCGATTGCGACTGTATTTATTATAATCATTAATCTATTGTTTTACTCAACACGTTCTTGGTTTCCGCTTTCTTCAACCCTAAAGGTTTTTGTTTCAATGAATATATTTTTTCTGAAATTCTGTAAAAAGAGAAATTGTCGTGCTATAATTATCCCACTGTCTGTACTGGAGATTTAATTTTGACGTTTATTTTATTGAAAAGTACAGTTCTTATTGGAGTCATGTACACATTTTCCATGCAGTCCACTAAGACTTAAATGTGTGAAAGTAACGAAAAAAGAGAAGTGAAATATATAAAAAGGTATGGTTTGTTTTTACCAAACCTCAACCGCCCTCGACATGAGAAACATAAGCGGTAACTCTAACCGACCTAACGTTAAACCAAATTATTTGAGCCATGACCTGTGAAAAGGGGGTTTAATAAATATGCGCAAAGTGTCGTCCCAGATTTGCATGTGCAGTCCGCACAGGCTAATCAGGGACGACACTTTCCGCTTTTATGACATTTTTCGTTTCAAGAAGGTCTCTTCTTAGCAAAAATCCAGTTTTTTTGCGGAAAGTCCCTGATTAGCCTGTTCGGACTGCACATGCTAATCTGGGACGACACTTTACGCAAAGCCATTAAACCTCTTTTTCTCAGAGCACGGCTCATTTATATGTGCAGGGTGTCGAACGTGAGTAGCAGCCTGTCGGACTACCTGCGGCACCTCGTGCGCGCCTTCAGCAGCCGCACGGAGCGGGTCAAGGAAAGCACGATGCAGCCGCCCAGCCCATCTTCCTTATCGGACTGCGCAAACTCGGACGCGCTTTCCGGTTCGTAAACGTACATGTTTTGTTCCATGTCGTTTCCCTTACAATGTTTTTAAATGGTTGGTAGATTGTTTATTTTCCGCTTAAAAACTGTTTTGTAGTCTAATATTATTTTATTTCCCAACGCATCTGGTTTGTTGTAATGTGGTGTTTTATTGCACATCTCCTTGATCAATTTATTTACAGTTCATGAGTTGTTCCTTTAAAACCCATGTTCCTTTATCGTGTTCACCTCCGCGCAGTTTTGACTGGTTCCGAAACGCCGATTCTAATCTTTTGAATGTAGTGCACTTTAAAGCGGGTATATACGATTTTTTATATGTGTTAAATTGTAATATATTGATAAAATATGTTACAATAACACAAAATAGGCAAGAACAATTATACATTAAAGCCGAATTTCATAAAATGCAGCAAAGACAAATTAGCGCCCCGAGCCGATTGTGACGTACATATTTTCCTACAATAACCGAAGCATTCGTCTTTGTATTAGGATCGGAGTTAGTGTTCGTGTGTCGTATGAATAGATATCATTGCAGGAATTCAAATAAACCGTTAAACTAAGTTAAGATTCACATCGTACATGTGTGGTATACATGCTGGCGAATTCGGCTGTACAGCCGTTTTCAATTTCATAATTAAATATCTGGATTGTTTCGCATTTTTTCATTTTTTTACCATAAACCCAGTATAAAATTACGAATTTTCATGATCCGTCCGCACCCAAGCCAACATACAATTTTTATATCGATTTCGGATTGACAATGTAAATGCTCGTAATAACTGAGCAAGCAGGGGCAAACTGCTTGGAATGAAGCGTCTTTAACTACTAAAAGCTATGAAAATATACATTGCCTCTATACGTGATACAGTAAACAATAGCACGCAGCCAGAGAACATCGTCCTGGTGCTTATCGATTGCTAAGATAGATTCAGTTATTAAAATAAGTAGGAACCTATAACATAATTATAAAGGAAATGCTCACATTTAATTCTTTTTTGTCATTAACCTTGTATTACCTTCCATTTATTTCAAATTGAAGGGTTAGTTTACATGTTAATTTGCTAGTATGTACTATAGTTTCTTAAATATATCGTTCAAATTTCAGGGGTTGCTATAATAGAGGTATGTCAAATCCATGCATAACATAAAGCACACACAAACACACACAAACACACAGACACATACACAGATAAAATATTATGATAAAAAATGCAATTCCGAAAAATATAAACTTTAAGGCAATTATAGACAAATCAAACGACAATGGCATTAGATACTTAAAGATAACAACACATTTAACAATCAGGTTATGCTACTGTCCTCCACGTAAGTTAACAATTGCCCAGTTTAGTAGTTTTGTAGACATGTTGTATTACCTTGAATTTCCCAAGCTATGCAGAGGTTATTCTTCAGCTCTCTAATTGAAGGTTATAAAACCTTTCCCTTGCATAAAAATATATACTTAATTTCTAGGATAATAAAATTAAAATCAGTCATGTTAAAGGAACTGTCAACCACGACGACGAAGAAAAAAAGTTGCAAAATACCGTATTTTTTATTAAGTTTTTTAGTTTATATTGATTCAAAATATCACGACTGGTATATTACATTACTTGAAAAAAGTTCATATTTTCAGTATATTCGTCGTCGTGGTTTAAGCCCCTTTCATGCTTGTACTGTTGGATCGAAATCTCAGTCAATTGTGTGACCCTAAAAACTCAAAAACATAATTTACAATGCTCTTTGTATAACTGCAATCCAAACTAGTTTCAACATTTTTATCACAAAAGGAACATAAATCGCTATTAATGTTCGATGTTCAAGATTTAGTACCTAGGATTCTGTGAATAATTCTTGTCGTCTTGTCGACTACTTATCGAAAACGTGTGGTTATAAAATATAAGCATATTAAAGTTTTCTTCACATTTATTTACATGTTTATTATTAATATACTGAATATATCATGTTAGATAGATATACAGACCTTTATTTTCCTACATTCATGGAGAGCATAACGCATAATACATGTTATAAACAATTAGATACAATCGAGTATATACACATACATCTCTATAGAAAAAGTTCTCATATTTTTTTCAATGTTAT
>NC_068363.1:51414829-51494829 GCF_020536995.1 Dreissena polymorpha | reverse complement strand
AAATTAAAAAAAAGTTTGTATTGGATTATTATTTATCATGATGACTTTAAACCTTTACTTACGTTTGTAAGCACACACTTATACATAATATACGGTTTAATGAAATTGATAACATGGTCATATACATTTTCTAAAACTAAATGAAAATATTCATACGGCGATTGTATCTCTCTAAAATCAACGCTGCCACAGGTAATGTGCTGTAAAATGGGTGAACTTGTTAATTTAAATCTTCTGAACAATATTCATCTTTAATGTCAACGAACTTGTGTAAATTGAGAAGTTAAAGGATATTTAAAAAGTCAAGTTAGGAAATGAATAATTTTCGTCAAACAGTGTTTTCAATTGTGAGTATACATGCCTATTAACCTGCATTTTTATAACGTTAATCAGCTCTGTGGGAAAAGCCTAGTTATAAACTCAACGCTTTATAGTGAAGCAAGCCCAATGGTAAGTACAACGAAGGACGACTCTGTTTATTTGGAGAACACTTAACGTGAAGCCAGTCTGAGGATCATTGTAAAATTGGAACAATCTCGGGTAATTGATTTTACCCTTCAACATACAGCAAGCTCAAGGGTCGAAGTAACAGCGCTAGCTATGGCTAATGAACACAAGGACAGGTACTACCTCATGTGCTCTAGTCTGCTAATGAGTCATTACTTCCAAGAATGGCGGAACCGAGTTGATCTTCACGAGATGACCTCATTAAAACAAGGTACTCGAGTAGGAGGTTTTTAAAATCGACCATGCGTTGTTGTGTATGTTTTCTTTATAGTTCCGTTTAGACTTTGTTGTGAAAGGAATTTCAGATTCAACGGTCGATAAAGCGCGCATGTTTGATTTGTAAGAGTAGAAATTTATTTCAGTATTGCATTCGTACAGCCGACAACTACGTGTATATATACATTTTCAAGAAAATGGTGCCAAGGATATTGGAAATGTCAATCCTGACAATGCTTAAGATTATTTACTATAGAAATGTCACGAAAGATACACACGCAATTACCTTATCGTTTTATTTAAATAAAAATGAATGACACACAATGAGCTAATTTGATGTCGCGTTCGTCGCCATATACCAAACATCAAGCAAAAAATCACAGGTGATACATCGAGGTTGTTAGAAATACAAATACACGCACACTTAGATTGACATTGAAGTCTAAACACGCGTGCACAGTCAATTAAGAACACGAGGGAATGGTTTCCAATTTAGAATACTTTACCATCGACTTGAGTGGACTTTAGTGGAATGGCAATTGCCAGTTGATTTATAAAGATGTGAAGCACGCTAGCAATATTATAAATGGTTGTAGCATTGTATTCTCTTCCTTTTGCATGGGATTCTTAGTGTAGCTTAAAGTGATATTATGGGCATGTTTCACTGTTAAATTGAGCTGAAAAGAATTAACAGGTCAAAATAATTAGTTAAAATGTGGTAACTGACCAATTATCTACAACTCATCTTGCTACCAGTTGTTTATAAAAATATATATATTATTTTCGATATTTTATATGACTCAAGCAGTCCTCTAAGCCGAATTGATCCGTAAAACAAATTGTGTCTTTGTATCGTATGAACGAATCTGCATTAAAACTACATTTAGACTCACATCGTACACCAAATCATTTCTGTCGTCAGTTGTCAAAACGAAAGTACGGTTGATAATCAAATGGAGTATTTTTCTCTTTCCGGGATATTGTTTTAGTATGTTGATGCTGCATTAACAAATATAAGTGTTTATGAAGTGAAAACACTAAAAGTAAACAACGGTTGCGATAGACACCTATATATTGTTAGATGCCCCTAATATCACTTTAACCATTCGTGCGATCTTTCCTTTAATTTTAAAAAGCGTGCTATTGTATTAAGTTGTTGAAATTATGGTGGACTGGGACTTAACTTTTTATACAGTTGTGTTTTTATGATATAATATTGTCAAAAGTATACATGAAAGTAGATTAATCCAGCAGCAGACGTTACAAATGTGCGCTAAGAATTACCTGGTATTGCGATGTATTAAAGTAACATTACTACTCAAAATCAACGAAAATTTCGTACAATTTTTCGTAAAATAAAGCTATACAATTAAAAATCATAGTTCCTTATGGCCATTGTCGAAATTTCAATCCCATATGTGGTCTTGTAAAATATATATTTGTGGATACAAAATGCTCGTTTTTATTATGGTTTTAACATGGTACCATTTTAGTGTTCGTATTTCGTATCAATAGATATATTCGCAGGAAATTAACATAGAATTTATTGTTGTCACAAATAAATAAAAACGAGCATTTTGTATCTACAAAAATCTATGTAATCATACCACCTCTAGCGTTGAAATTGTGGCTTTTGCTTTAAAGGGATCTTTTCACGGTTTGGTAAATTGACAAAATTAAAAAAAGTTGTTTCAGATTCGCAAATTTTCGTTTTAGTTATGATATTTGTGAGGAAACAGTACTACTGAACATTTACCATAGTCCAATATAGCCATTATATGTATCTTTTGACAATTTGAAAACCTTAAAATTATAAAGCGTTGCAACGCGAAACGATTGAATAATTTGGAGAGTTCTGTTGTTGTCGTTTAAATTTACGAAACTACGAAGATTGCCTATATAAGGTATAAAATACTTACACTGTGTATACCCGGCGGAATAGCCGAGAGGGCTAATGCGTTTTTACTTCAGACTAACTCCAGGAATCCGGGGGTTACTGGTTCGAGCCCTGGTACCGGCTACATTTTTTCCTTTTTTTAATTTCATTCTTGATTTTTTACTGGAGTTTTTAAGATCCAGTGTTTACGTTTATCAAAATAAAGCATTTAATGACAAACTTTAAAATATGCCAAAATCTGTGAAAAGGCCCCTTTAAGGAACACTGATTGTTTAGGTGTTAACTTTATTTTACGAAATACTTTACGAAATTTTCGTTGATTTTGAGCGTTATATAGACTTTAAATAATTGCGCTTCACAGAACAAACGTATCTAGCATATATTTTTTTCTTAAAGCCTATATATATATATATATATATATATATATATATATATATATATATATATATATATATATATATATATATATATATAAACCATATATATATATATATATATATATATATATATATATATATATATATATATATATATATATATATAAACCATATATATATATATATAAACAAATATTTTTTTAGCATCATTTGTCTTTTGTTATGATCAGGTGTAGTTTGATAACACTTTGATACGCAATATTCACGCTAATGTCGTGTTTGCAGCAATATCAGCCGAGCCTCAATTCCGCCATCGGTTAGACTCGTTCTTTCCGGGAGAAGTCGACGGTGACACGTTTTCCGAGATCGAGCGTTTCCGTGAAGAGCAGGAAAGTGATAAAACGAAGAAGTACACGTTTCCGAGATGGTTGCGAAAGCTCAGATTTCCGCACGTCATCGAACCGCAAAGTAAGTTTCGAATCTGAACTTTCTGAAAGAGGCAAACCTTGATCATTGGCTTGTGCCATTTTTCTAAAAAGAATATGTTTAGCTAAAACTAAAAGAAACAAGAACATTCGAGTATGGTATCAGCAGATTGGCGAAATATAAGCGACGCACTGACAACCAATTTTCTTTATCAAACAATAAATTACCATTATTTCTATTGACGTTGACAATAAAAACAGCCAACCTATGAATAGAAGTCATCTATATCGAAGAAATCGGATTAAACCCATGACTACCGAGGAAAAAATAACTCTGTCAATGACTTTTTAACACTTTCCGCACAGTCTCGAATTGGCCAATTGACATTTTTCAGGCAAGCTGTACCTATTCTGGCTGTTCATCGTCACTTGTGCGTTCTTGTACAACGCCTGGGTGATTCCGCTGCGAGCCGCCTTTCCATACCAGACAGACGACAATATCATGTACTGGTTGATAGCAGACTACACATGTGACGTCATTTACATCATTGACATCATACTATTTAAGTCGAGGATAAGTTTCCTTAACAGTGGTCTGAAAGAGGTATGGGTTCGTTTGCAAACAACGTCTAAAGCTATTTGAGAGGCCTGTCCATATTTTATATACCCTTTAAAAGATTTTAATTAAATTTGGCTACAATTGTTAGGTCTTTGATACGATTTTCATAATGCATCAGTTACTTAAACCGACCGAAGGTCAAGGTAACACCTAAACGTCAAAAGTTGAAATCTTTTGATTCGTATTTGGTTTATATCTACTATACAAATCAAAGGGTTTTAACCAAACCGGGGGGGGGGGGGGGGGGGGGGCAGCGGATATAAATAAATGGTTATTCCAATGTTCTCGTATTTGTTCTGTTAATTTGTTGAAAATAAGTATCAAACTTTCAAACGGAAAGCTTTTTATGCGCGTTTTATAATATATACGTTTTCAATTAAAAAAGAAATAAGGCATACTTTGTTAAATAAGTACGAATTAAATATAAAAATATATGATATTCAAGTTATCCTCAATGTCAACTTTCATATGAGCGAAAATTAAACAGCTATCGTCAATCAAAGACGAGCCGTTTAATTTGTAATGACTGATTTTTCAGTGTAATGTATAGCTCATAAAATCATTAACCAATAAAACCCCTCAGTTTATATCTTAAATTTAAGTTAAACTATAGATTACTTAAATTTATATTTAACTTCAGATAAAAATGCACATTAAAAACACACAATTTTATGAAAACAGTACATATGGTGAGAATTATAAATGAAATATTACTTTATAAAGTAATACAGAATTAATAAATCTGTTCCGAAAAATGCCTTGATTAATTCCACATTTGATTACTCAAAGTAAGGAAAAGCCGCACACAAAATTTGTCACTTGATGTTTACATTATGCCGACATGGCGCCTAACGTCTTTTGGCTGTCTTGTCAACATACCATATATACGAAGAAAATGTGTATTCGATGAGACTTTATGAATAAAACCTTGGTTATTTATGAATATTTTTTTCCATAACCATATTGATATTTTTTATTTAGATAAACTACCAATGAATATTTAATGTAGATAATTTCTTCTTGCAGGCGCCCAGCGTTTTTGCTAAACTTTATTTATAGTTATCACAGTTTATCATCAGTCCTCAATTTCAGACGCACAGATCGAAAACGAGGGCAAACTATTTCCAAAAACTGATGTTCAAGGTATAATAATGGGTGCTATACCTCAGATTCAAGATTTGGTCACACGCGGAGATAATAATGATCTATTATTTTTATGGTCCACGAGTATCGGTTGGTCTAAAAAGAATTCCCTAGTCAATGTTAATGTTTTCGTCATGAGTATATATGGAGGCATTTCGTTATTTTAATGTTAAAATACTTAAATAAACAGTGTTATTGATGATATAAATCTTTAAGTATTAAAAAGTATAACCAATTTTTATACAATTTTCAACTGTGCTGATGTTTTAAATCCCGCATTAAGCAATTATCAATGAATATTTTTCAACAACAATAGCATTCGAAATTCTTATTCATTACTAACTTCAACTTTAATAATCTCTTTTCTTTCATACACAGTTTGACGTGGCCTCCCTGCTTCCCCTGGACCTTTTGTACCTGATTCAGATGAAGGTTAACCCGTGGTGCCGGTTACCAAGGTTGCTTAAGGTAACATGTGCTTGAGTAATTAGGTCCGATTTCATGTCTTTTAAAGATAAAAACTGAAATCGGCGTTTTTTTTAACATACTATATATTAGGAATAAAACTACAGAGCCATAAACCAGATTAATATCATCTCACGTATTCAGAGTGGTAATCATAATTTCATAATTATTTAAGGAAATTTATTCCTTTGCCTGCTGGGAAATTTGTCGTCTGCTAAAATGTCGTCTGCTGAATTTCTAAAATTAGCATTTTCTTCGATTTTTTTCAAAGAATACTATCATAATAGCAAACAGTTCGGATCCTGATGAGACGCCACGTTCTGTGGCGTCTCATCTGGATCCAAACGGTTTGCAAAGGCCTTCAAAATTTGGTTCCAGCACTGAAAGAGTTAAGAAACTAGTTCGATTACTTCCATAAAAACAGTGTTTAATTTCAATTCAAACTATTACACATCTTCAGACCCCTTGCTTGTCTGCAATTTATTCACGAAATTTGTAATATTTCACTGTGTAAAATTCTGTGCGTCATATAAAATAATAATTATTTTACAGATATCATTTCGTAGTTTAAAATAGTATTGAATAAATAACCTTTAAACATTGTGCCTTTGTTATAATGCGTTTAGTCAAGTTGAAAATCACGAGAATCATTTCTGGGGCGACATAACAATCATGTATATCATTTCCATTGATTTTATGAACAGATATACACGTTTAGAAAGGCGCTTCTTAATGCCTGTTTCATGACAGTGAGGATACACCGACTCATATTCATGTTCGTGTTTGATGATGTTTTAGGCCTGGAGTGCACTCGTTTTGTATCTGTTAATTGCACATGGAGACAGACAGACAAATTGTATTACCTCGCATGAATGATTTATTTGAAACCCCACAGCACGTACATGTATAAACCTAATTCCCTCTTACACATAATTGGTCATTATAATTGAGCTAAATAAGTAATGTGGAAATTCCATCATTGTTCTAAATTCGAATCCCCTATTCTTCGAACAATAATCTTATATGTCAAACAATTCTTTCTATGGCGATAGTGCTATTCGTCTCTTGGTATTCTCATATAGTAAGTAAAATGATGTGTATGAAAAAAGAGGACGTTTAAAGCGATTTAGAATCGGAATGTGTCTCAAAATTAGTTTTCCAAAGTATTTCATATAAACGGGGAGAAATGAAATAGCCTTTTACCAAAATATAGTTTTCACTTGCCTTATATTTTATGCGGTATTAAAAAAATAATATTAATTATGCAATGATATTGAGTTGTTATATTGACTCATTAAACAAAATTACAAACAAACATTGCGGAATAATGTTCCATTCTTATATTGATGTCTTGTTTTGAATGGTTAACGTGGCGAAATGATTGTCTCATAAAATGTGCAAAGCCTTCAATTTACAACAACGTCTATTACCCATGCATGTTACTAAGGTTTACGGCATCAAATGATGGCTGAACCGCCTTCTTTCAGCAAGTCTGTTTTATGTTCTGAGAGGATCAGACTATACAAGATCTGTTTGTTGACTTCAATACAATTCACATTTGGTGTGTGAATGGATCATCACCAAAATGTGCAACATGTCAACAACTTTCAGTGCACAGTCGTTTTACGTTTCTTATAGAGCATACGAATTACCAATAATTGGTCGTCAATTTTATTTTACGCAATATTACCACAGAACGAAATATTAATTTTTTTATGGGTTGAATGTATTTGTTATATACAAAATATAGTCTTAATGTAGATGCCATGTGTATTAAGAAACATAATACAACATGAACTAGGTCTTATTTTAAAAAAATGCATGGACATGTGAACACCAACAACTGTTATTACCCAAGCTTGAAATTAAAATTTACAGTCGCAAGTACTGGGAACCAAAGCAAACATAAACCGACTTGTTTGTTGTTGTTGTTTTGCGTCAAACAGCAAGACACTGGTTTCTTTATTAGCTTTTCCTACGTCAGATTTGTTCTCATGAGAGAATACTTGTCAAGACGCTGTCAGTAGAATATTGCTTTATTGGGCGTTTCCCGTTAGGTCAATACTTCAGCAAATAAGTCGTATTCTGAGGAAACCGGGCATAATGCATGTGCGTAAAGTGTCGTCTCAGATTAGCATGTGCAGTCCGCACATGCTAATCAGGGCGACACTTTCCGCTTTAATGGTATTTTTCGTTTTAAGGAAGTCCCTTTTTACCGAAAATCTAGTAAAAGTGGAAAGTGTCGTCCCATGTAAGCCTGTGCGGACTGCACAGGCTAATCTGGGACGACACTTTACGCACATGCATTATGCTCGGTTTTCTCAAAACGCGACTCAATTGTTTCTTTATCCGTAATCTGTCTTAGTCAGTTGATGTCCTTTTTATTTGAGGTTATTCGAAAACATTAGATATATAGCGAATCAATCTTTGCACCAAACTAATGGTTTGTTGACCGTTGCTTGGAGCGTATCTTAATTATAAACCCGAGAAGTTTGCCCTTACGTCATGTGAATGTACTTTAATAAATTTATTTTGTAATAGCATCGGTTATTTCACATAATTAAACGATATATTTTAACACCGAATATAAAACGTTTTAAATGTTTTGCTCGTTATTGATATCAAACAATATTGAAAATGTTATTTATATGTAAATTAGATAGGGGGCAAATCGGAGGTATAGCGGCCTACGATATTGACGGTGAACAATATCATAATGTTATTCGGTTTAACGTTTAAGTTCAAGGCTTACCGTTAATTTAAAAACAAGTGTCGGACATGTTTATCCCCACGCTTTTAAATATATGTTACTCGGGGACATCGGTTGATATAATTGTCAGTGCAAAAACTTTTTCACTGGCATACCTTTAAAGAATATGTAAATAAAGTGCTAAATATGGGACAAATCCCTGAATTGTCGACTTTAAATAGCCATATTTCAATAAATCCGGAATAATAGTAACCAGGATTTTAGTAACATACATGGTAATACCTCCTTTGCAAATACCAAAATTTATTTTAATTCTAAAATGCATTTAAACAATTATAGAACTGGTTTTACTTACCCTACAGAAATTCAGAAAAATCTATCGGCAACTTTTCCAAGCACATCCAACTTTTCACAGCATATCGGGTTTCCGGGGGTGGTATTGATCACCGCTTGCTGTCTGTCCGTCTGTCCTGGCCACTATCTGCTCCTTCACTAATAGCACTATAATCTTGAAACTTAAACACATGGTAGCTATCAGCATCTGTGCGACGGTGAGCTATTTTGAATAACTTTTGACCCAAGGGTCAGATCAAAATTCCAAATAGTGCACCGTCGCACATATGCTCATAGCTATCATGTGTGTAAGTTTCAAGGTTTTAGTGCGAATAGTGTAAGAAAAGATCGTGGAGAATGGGGATTGGGGTGGGCCAAACATTTTATTTTAACATAACTTCTTCATTTATTCATCAATTGACTTCATATAGGATCTGGCACGAGTTGACTTATCATACCACATTTTATTAAACGAGTTCAGGAATTTTGTTAGTAAGCGAGCCTTTGGCGAGCTTACTAACGAATTTCCTGGACGAGTTTAATAAAATATGGTATGATATGACAACGAGTGTCAGATCTTTTTTTATGACATGCTTTTAAATAAGCAAATTAAATAACTATTTACGCAAACATAATGATAAATCCCGAATGATGTTTACATTTCGTGACGTAATTTGACGCATTACAGCAAAATAACAAAATGCGATTGGTCAATAAAAGAAAACTAAGCCAATGAAAACGCTTAAAAATGTTGTATTACACATGTGTAATAAAAAAAATATGTAATGGTTGTATTACATGGGAAACAGGGTATAGCATGAGATAAAAATTAATACTGAACATCTCTTATGACAACACGGTCTATCTCGACCATCCATGTCCACATTACCCACCCCAGGGCAATTGATAAATGTAAAGACAGCTTGGTTCCCGTCCTCTTTCAAATTTATCGAGAGGTCCATAAGAACTACTTCCTCGTACCCCCAACTTTTTTTCGTACCCAAATTTTTTCATACCCATTTTTTGTACCCAAATGTTTTTTCGTTTGGTACCCACATTTTTTTCGTACCCAAATTTCCCCGGACCCATTTTTTTTTCGTACCCAAAATTTTTCGTAACCATTTTTTTCATACCCAATTTTTTTTACGTACCCAAATTTTTTTCGTCCCCATTTTTTTGCGAACCCACTTTTTTTCGTGCCCAAATTTTTGCTCGTACCCATTTTCTTTGTACCCATTTTTTTTCTTACCCAACTCTTTTTTCGTACCCAACTTTTTTCGTACCCAATTTTTTTCGTACCCAATTTTTTTCGTACCCTTTTTTTGTACCCAAATTTTTTTGGGGGCATAATTGATTCGTACCCAAAATTGTCGTACCCAAATTTGTTTTCGTTCCCAAAATTTTCGTACCCACATTAACAATTGCGGTGATGTAGATTAACTTAAATTGATGCTTTTATATCAATCCTCTTCAAAAGCATCGTCACACAAGTACTGTCAGTACTTTGATTCTTATATGTCATTAATTACGGCGTGGGGATTATTTGGTTATCTCCACCGTCTGTCCGTCCGTCCTGGCCACTATCTCCTCCTACACTATTAGCACTTGAAACTTGAAACTTAAACACATAGTTGCTATGAGCATATGTGCGACAGTGCACTATTTGGAATTTTGATCTGACCCCCGGGTAAAAAAATGTGCGGTCGGGATGGGGCCGGGTCAAAGATTTGCACTCATTTTTTAGGTTATTTTACATTTACTTCTTCACTTCTACACCGATTCACTTCTAATTAGTACTGAAATTCTCTTATGACAATACGGTCAATCTCAATTATGCATGGCCCCATTACCAACCCTGGGGCGCCCCGCCCACATAGACTACGCCCACTCAAAATTGTGTTTTAACATAACTTCTCCATTTATTCACCAATTGAATTCAATTTAATAATCAGCATCTCTTATGACAACACGGTCTATCGCGACCATCCATGTCCAGCTTACCCACCCCGGGGCCCCTCCCAAATAGGCCTTGCCACCCAAAATTGCCTTTTAATATAACATCAATGCGGCGTAGGGATACGCGTCGGCATCTGCCGTGCCATTTTTCTAGTTGAATTTAGTTTAGTCTAGATTAAACGTATCTTGAAAGTAGTTGCATTTTTGTTGCTGACAACACCTCTGTCAGAACAGGTCAAATACAAAATTGTAACAATAAGGAGAAACTTATACTCTCAACAGCGCTAAACAAATTTTATGCATTGTATATAACTATATACCCAAAATAAGTCATCACTAATCTTGATTTGCCTTGACGTTTATGGTCGTTATTGCTGCTTCACTCGAAATTGCCTGTTCATAGAATTCCAGCATTTAGGCGAACTGACGAAGGTTTCCCCGGCAAAATCAGGCGGCATATGTTACATGCGATGCTTATTGACCGCCTTCGGACTGGTTTGTGTCTCTACTAAAGCTTTTGAAATCATGCATGGACGAACGAACATACAAGCAGACACCCGGGATTATTTCGGCAAGCCCTCCCTTACTTCGTAACTGAAAAGAATAAAAGAAAAACGTACTCTTTAAATGCCACGTAATATTTTGTTCACACTCAGCTTGGGTAACAAGAACGTCTTCTCAACTTTGTCGCGTGTGCATATTGAATTATGAACATAAAAATCACATTTACAAAGAAACTCATAAAAATGGTGTACATATTGTGCGTGAAACAGTTTTGACCCAAGCTTATGCGTCTGAAAATAGTTTTATTCCAAACGAACCATTCGTGTGGATGCAGATAATTTGCATCTAACGCGGAATGAGATATATCTTAAACAATTTGCCGTAATTTTTTCACCCGGTGTGTCTCGTTAAACATCTACCTAAGAATCTTCTGCTTTATTTTATTTGCATAAAAGCTGAATGCTTCTTTGTGTAGTGTGTCGGAAGTCTATAAGAAATACTTTTGAACGAGTATCTAATCTCAGCGGATGCGGTCTGATTAAGTGGCGTGAATTCCGAATCCGTCATTTTGTGAACCGACCATAATTGAGATAGATGATAGGTGTCATGCTGTTTTACACATGATTACGTACATTGAACTTTTTCTGATGCCCTTGCTAACGCACTCAATGGGAATCACCTCGCTAAGCAGTGTATTGCCATAAGCTTAAAAGTATTCACAATATTTTAATGGAAAGTTATTTTACTTGTATATGCTTATAATTATTACTTCACGATGAGTATTCTCAATAGTACTGACTATGTCAGACATATGGCTTTGTTGTAGAAGAACGTGTTTTATCCCATAATAAGGTATTGCCTTCACGCATCCAATAACAATTGAAAACCTCGCGAGACCATACGTTATTTTGAAATGATTTACTGACTATATCAGCATGTATTCATGTGTTTTGCTAGTTTTAATGGCAACATAGATTCTTACTTGGCAGGTGTTTTAGTATTTAGATGATGTTTTGTAGATTCTTACTTGGCAGGTGTTTTAGTGTTTATATTTCATTCAGAGTAAGTTCATGTATTAGTGACATGTATTGATTACATAGTAAAAGATATGCCGAATCCGAGGTCCTCACTATTAGATTCCGACATACTTTTTTAAAGGCGGATAACAAAGGCATATATACCCACTCAGGATGACACAATGCCATTAGAAGCATCACTGTCCAATTCGTATACAATGACACATCGTGTCTTTTGCTTGTTTTCAACGGATTTAATGAACATATTTTATGTTCAAACATTTAGTATTTCAGCTCGGAGCTCGAAAGAATAATATATTACGAAGATTGTTTGCAGTGCCAGTAGATGCTCATTTAAATTGACCGCAAAATTCTGTATTACATAGGATGTATTGCTCCATAGTTTGGTTGGGAATTTGCCGTAATCATGAATTCGATCAAACAGATAAAGGTTTTCCCATGTGAGATTACACTCATCCCAAAACATGATTGATGAATATACATTGTTTCGTTGTATTCAGTAAATGGAAATAGATTACTAAATAGATGAAATTGTATAAGGTACAAACAGGTTCATGATTACGTGGTAGGATTTCGTCTTATCTATATTGTTCTGTTTCTAATTTCAAACGTATCATTTAAGGCGAATCTGATAATTTGGATTGCAAGTGGTTTGACACACATCTTTAAAAGTTTTTTTTATAATCTCTCTTATTCTATGTCACGTTAGACGTCTGCCTAAGAAACGTCTGCTTAATTTAACTTGCATAAATACGTGTAGAAGACTTGCTAGTCTGGTTTCCTACACATAATTACATAATTACCTTGTTTAAGATGCAGATTGTTAAATTATATAGATACGATAATATTCTCCTCATATTCATGATGCAAGATTTTTTGCAAATAAAGTACCTAATATTGTATTAGCGGATATTATTTTGTAAAATAAATTATGAGTTAAAAATGAAAATAAATCGAAATGAATTATCCAGTTTGTAGTTTTTGCTTAAACAAAGTATCAAACCAAACAACTTTCTGTTATATACATAATTGTATTATATGCATAAATGTGCATGCAACACTATTCACACCAAATACTGTAAATGTGACCAAGAACACATACGCAAATCACGCAGTATTTTACACAAAACATTAGTCTTAGACCATGTTGAACAGTTTCTCTTTCCAAATAACAGACGACTTGCTAATTCTGTTCTGTGTTAGCGTCTTTTAACGTCTTTTTCATTGTCATCAGATGAAATGTGACAGAGTGTCAAACATTAAGCATGATAACGTATGTATCTGACAAGACCACGGAAGAGAATTATAATTGTGATAAATGCGTCTATAAGAAACGCTCTGCTGCAGGGTTGCACATCATTGCACGCAATTCATATCGCACTGGAATATTGTCCAGAATATTCAAACTTTAGTTATCGATTTGCGATCGTTTCCACTTCACGGTACTTATTTTACTTTGTCGTAAAAGCAAAAACAAACTTAAACATACGTTCATTGCTGCAATAGTTATTTATTAACTCCAATATTGAAATTAATACTCTGAAATTACAAAATACCTTACATACACAAATGAGAACATGAGTGCATTGAGTGGTTAAATGATGTGTGGAATAACAAAATATTAAAAAAATAAACCGAAAGAAAAATGTTATTATAAAAATGTCACTTACTCTATTTCACTTACAGATTTTGTAATAAATTGTTATTTGTATGGTTTGTATACATTTTGGTTGGAATATTTTGCAAAGCAATATTGTAGTGAGCTGGGTTTTAAGTACAAAAATTGTTTACCCTTTAAATACTGTGATTAGTTGCTTTTGCTGCCTCTGTTTTTGCTTATGTATTATTTAGTATTTTATTCTGATTGCTTGTGCTTGCTTCTAATTTGTGTTTTGTGGCTCTTGATGTCTTTGTTTTGCTTATGCGGTATGTATTATTTTATTCTGATTGCCTGTGCTTGCTTCTAGTTTGCTTCTAGTTTGTTTCATGCTTTATTTTGTGCTTGCTTCTAATTTGTGTTTAGTGGCTTTTGATGTCTTTGTTTTGCTTATGTAGTATGTATTATTTTATTCTGATTGCCTGTGCTTGCTTCTAGTTTGCTTCTAGTTTGTTTCATGCTTAATTTTGTTTCTTGTTTTATTTTGTTTTTATTGTGGGAAAGCTGCTGATCAGTTCATTTCGAATCTGATTCGAGGTGATATTCGTTCTTAGCACTTTTTTATCTGTCGCACTTTTGTGTTTCTTTTTGAATTCAGTTTCTTATTCTGTCGTCTTATTGCAGTTTTTAATCCTACTAGCAGGTCAAGATCAGCAGCTTCCTACACAGTTTTTAATTGCCTCAAATTTTATTTATGCTTTAATATTGTCAAACTTATTTCAGTGTTGCATGTAATTAATTGTCTTAATTTGTACTTTCACCCTTAAAACATGTATTTGATCTTTCTTTTAGCTGTTTTACTCATGTTTTATTGCTTACACTTGTTTTTTAGTCGGTTGAAAAGCTTTGCAGCTTATGTTATTTGTTATATGTCTTGCCGACTCAAAATAAAATTTATTTATTTATTTATTTTATATTTATTTAATACTTGTGTGTACAGTGACATTCGGTTGGTCTGGTGTTTTTAAAAACATAATAAGTAGAAAATGCATATGAATCTGATTATGCACAGACCCACTAACATATAAATCAAACCATGTTTGTAATTAACCATTTTTGACCAAGAATCCTGCCACTGTTCTTTCTGGTAAAGTTGACTTGAAAACGGTCCGCTCGTAAACACACTTTTACTTCAATTATCTATGTTTAACACTGAATGTTTATAGCTTAAAATAACTCTCCGTGAAAGTTGAGTACACATATTTCGCTAATCCATGCATGTTATACGAATATCTTCATGATTTGTATTGTTATTTGTAATGTTCAGTAGAAATCGGCATGTGATTTTTCCACTGTCCGCCATCTTGGAATGTCGACTTGTGGGTATTTTTTGCATAGCAAAACACAGCGGTGTCAACATAAATCTCACCGGCGCTATATTTAAGCTTTAGGTTAGAAAGCTGCACTATTTTGAGCAGACGTAAGGTCATTATTTAGTTCATATAGTCTGTTTTAAATTGTTTTGTCATTTAAAGTCTATTTAATGATTTATAGTGTTAAACGTGCGAGCGTTCCGTAATTGGTCACGGCAGTTACTAGTATTGTGACCCGTTTTTGGTCACACTGTGGCCTGGTCACAGTGACCAATTTCTGGTCACAAGTGGAACGCCGCGGCTATATAAAGTGACCAAATTTTGGTCACAATATTCATTCTAGTCAAACTCTTAAGGCAGGCAACATCCTCGCCAATTTTCTTAAAAAATACTTTTTCTTTTCGCGAGCAATTTATGTAACTTATAAAAACAGTTATACCTTGGTAAGCAGATAATAAAGCGAACATTTAACATATTTTTTTATTAAACTTGAGCATTATTTAAAGTATGCAATCTATCTTGGTTATGATCGTTGGCAAGTGTTATTGGTCCTTAAATTCGGCGAAGTCTCGTTTACGAGTGTAATGTTCATTGTAAAATATCATCTATTTTTGACGCGCAGTATACCGTCGCAAGATTGAAAGTATTGTAAAACCTTAATTAAAGGGATCTTTTCACGGTTTGGTAAATTGACAAAATTGAAAAAAAGTTGTTTCAGATTCGCAAATTTTTGTTTTAGTTATGATATTTGTGAGGAAACAGTATTACTGAACATTAACCATAGTCTAATATAGCCATTATATGTATCTTTTGACGATTTGAAAACCTAAAAATTATAAAGCGTTGCAACGCGAAACGATTGAATAATTTGGAGAGTTCTGTTGTTGTCGTTTAAATTTACGAAACTACGAAGATTGCTTATATAAGGTATAACATACTTACACTGTGTATACTTGGCGGAATAGCCGAAAGGGCTATTGCGCTTTTACTTCAGACTAACTCCAGGACTCCGGGGGTCACTGGTTCGAGCCCTGGTACCGGCTACTTGTTTCTCCTTTTTTAAATTTTATTCTTGATTTTTTACCGGAGCTTTTAAGATCCAATGTTTACATTTATCAATATAAAGCATTTAATGACAAACTTCAAAATATGCGAAATCTGTGAAAAGGCCCCTTTAAGGTTACATGTCATTTTGTTGTTGGAAATATAACATTTTGTTGAGTATTCGTGGAAACTGAATAAAAGTTGTTTGAAGTTGAATCGGACTTTGAGTTAAACATTAACCACCATTGATAAGGAGCGCACTAACGGAGCGTAACAATACAAGCACTTTTTGTATTTTGCAATGATACAGCTGGTAGCTCTTAGCATAAATGGATGTAGCAAAAAATTAAATTCAAAGTGAACATTTATTTTCTATCAAGATTGTATGCCACTATACCGGTAGTTAATACCTTTTTTTGTTTTTAACAATCATAAAGATCAAAATATGTGCTTGATTTGCATGTTAAAAAAAATGTCCATGAGAGAAAAAAAATGTTAACGTGTTACTACATAAATATCAATTCTAATTATTTTTCATTTTGTTCACTACAAATGATCTATATATAAAGCATGCATAAAATAAATTTCTGGATAATTGTGTAATACCTAAAACGACCATACATCGTCAATTCACCATTTAAACAATAATCACGTTTTTCATAAGATTATGAAATTCTCATCGGAATTGGCACGTTGTGATCATACGTTAACCACAACATGGTGCTATTTCATCTGTCAATACCGACTTAGTATGGTGAATAAGGATTAAAGTTGGTAAGACAATGAAGTCTACGAATTAGTATTCATGTTCACGAACTGTATATATAAATGGTACGTATATGAACGTCGTGTTGTTTTTGTTCCAGATCCAGACTTTCTGGGAGTTCTATTCGCGTTGCGACCACCTCGTGAGATCTGCCCATGCTGTGCGGTAAGAACATACCATATTAATACAAGATAAGTATTGATGCAAAGCATCAAAGGGCGTCGGGAATTTCAGTGTAAAAGGCACTCAATGAAGTTACATGGAACGATTTTTTTTCTACTGTAAATATTAATATATTGGCCGATAATTTTAAACAAAATAGAAAAAAATACTGTGTTATAGCCCCCAAATAACCAGTATTTATGATGTTGTGTTATAACCCCTAAATAACCATTATCTATGATTTTGTGTTGTAACCCCCAAATATTTCATAGTTCATTTTATTTACATTGGTTTTCTGTTTTTTTACTGGCATCCGTGTGCAGTTTTCATTAATGGAACAGAACTGTGTAGGTTTTAAAAAATCTGCTTCATCTTGTATGCGTCATTTCATATTTTTCTCAACTTCAAGGGGAGATGATTCTGAACTTATTCTTACGTTGCTCATTTACGATAGGGTTTGAGTACTCATTGATATGAAAACACTGTTAATGTTTGGAAAAAAAATTGAAGGAAAACTGTAGATTGCATAAAGAAGCTGCATTTCACAATACTTTGAAATTCAGTAAAAGATCATAATAGATTTATTGCTCCGATATTCATCATTTTCAATAGGGTTCGAGTAATACTGATATAAAAACACTTGACAAGTTTGGAAAGATTCAGACGAAGGTTGTGAATCTTTTAAACAAGTGGAAATTGTTTATTTTGTCAAATTTAATAGAAAAAATCTGGACTAATTGTCCAGATGTTTCTCATTTTAAATGAGGTAAAATGCTCATTGATATGGAGACACGGTAAGTTAGGAAAGAATCTGATGAAAAATGTTGACATAATCAACTAACCAAGCAGTTTTTCACTTTTATTTTTAAATTCAAAGAGACATCATTCTGGACTTATGGTCCGATATTGCATATATAGAGTTTGGGTTGGGTCCTTATTGATAATAAAAACCTGTGCAAGTTTGGCAACAATCGGATTGTTTTTAGTTTATTTGTTTTGTTTTTCTGGAGCCGAAGTGCATCTCACAGAATATCCATCCAACTTCCGTTGTTTTCACTTTCGTTATTAAAAACTCCGTTTAAAAGAATTATTTCTACTTTTAGATTGTTAAAGCGATGTATTATTATATATTACCAATAGAATAGTATACCGTGATGAATTGAACGGAGTTACGTATCGATCTTTCTGTCAGTCTGTAAGCGTACTATTTTATGCGCAATAATAGAAGTAAAGTGATTCGACAACGATTGTAAACATTGGTGAAATGCTTCTTACATAGTTATTCTTTTGAGTGTTTATGAGGTCTGATCGTGCAGTTTGCAAACATCAAAGGAAAGATTACAATTCAATGCATTTGTCATCGTCAACCGTTTGGAATGTCAATTAGGCGATGAGTGAGTTTTTAGCATGTTTCTTTCTATTTTATTAATTTAAAAATGGCTGCCCCCATGGTGATGAAATGACATGTGTTCGAGTTTTGATATTTCTAGATATGTAAACTTTTTTTACTATTTAAGCGTAACTTGCCCTCGTCAATGTCGATATTATTCACTAATTTTCCGCCGAAATACGTGAAATAAACATGATTCAGATTTTTGAAAATAATGTATATTTTATTGTTAAAATCGCCTTGTATTTTGATTGATTTTGTGGATGTTATGATACGTTGATGTACAAAATTGGTAGCAGTTTGAAGGAAAAACATCCTTTCAAGCATATATGTATACATTTTCAATGTGGCACTCTTCCTTTAGTCAAATTTGAGTTCAATGCTAGGGGTCCCACATTTTTCAAAATGAAGCCTCCACATAAACCTTAATTATTTATGGGCTTTATTCAGAACTCATCTAAACCTTCGGTATACACAAGTTGTGTCACATGCACATGACAGAGATTTAATATCAAGTTTAAACCAATTGTCTAAGCACCTGTTATTTTAACCGCAAGTACATGTACATAATAAGGAATACACGTTTTCACATTGTACCGATAACAACAATCGTTCTCTGAATTCAGGATAATCAAGACGTTCACGTACATGTTGTTCCTTATCCACGTTGAGACATGCGGCTACTACGCCATATCTGAGTATGAGGGATTCGACTCTAATCGATGGGTCTACAACGGCAAGGGCATAGCGTAGGCGGATTATATTGTATATTCAGAAATATGGTCTTTTATGTACACATTTATACACTATCTAAACATAAATGGTAAATTTATGAAATAAAAGCTCGCACGAGATGACTTAAGACATAATTCATCATTTCCCTCGATATAGTAACATTTGATCAGTAAATAATTGTTCTTATGATGTGTTGTCTGAATTTGAAATTTGCCACCATGAGACGAGAAAATTTCTCTAAGATTACCACATTTAAACTATGAAAGCGTTCGAATAATTTATCACACTGCACATTTTTTTTCAAATTCTTCAAGGCTTTTGTTTATTGTAACCATGAAAGGTTTTTGTATATATGCATTATCTGAACAAAGAATCTTATATTATAATGACTGGATGACCTATGAAATTTGGCAGATACATACGCTGTTTCTATCTGGCAACAAAGACGGCAACATCGATTGGCAACAACCCTAAACCAACCAATACGCTCGAGTTTTCCTTCATGACAGTGTACTGGGTCTCCGGTGTGTTTGTGTTCGCGCTTTTGATTGGCCAGGTACGTCTAAACACTTATAATGTGAATACGTGATAACCTTTTAATAGTCATGGTTTTTCGGTTAGTAGTTGGTATACGCAAGCGCTTCTCGCCTTACTGACGAGTGCTCAATGCCAAATCCCGGAATCATTTGAGTTTGGTTGGTGGACACAATACCGGACAGGTGGGCGTGCCTCCAGGAACTCCGACCCCCCTTACACACAAAAAACAAGGTCACGCCAAATTCAAAACAAACATATTTCAATAGAAATAGCTTATAGCTGGACATTGCGTCTATAATTCAAAACTACGCCCCAGTGTTCATGGTTCAAATAGTTAGGAGGGATGGGAAACTCTCTGAGTCCTAACACAATGCAGCTTCATGAACGGAAGGACCTCATAAACTTTTTAATACAAACACACTCCGGAAACACACAATTATTTACCTTCGTACATTGAACATATATAAAACATAGTATTACAAGTGGTGCAAGTGGACGTGTTTTTTGTGCTCCTAAGTTTCTGGGATTTATAAATATAATTAATATAGCTACGTGACTGAAAATTGAGTTACTGGTGGACATAACAATTATCAGGAAAATTCCACAAAAAGTACATTTGAAGTGTTAAAGCTGATGACAGTATTGGTATGAAAACAAATTGTTCTTCTATTTTCGCGATGCAAATTTTGTAAATCTGAAGTAGATCCTGGATGATCTGGACAATTTTCGTGAACTCCTGTCAGTGTACGTTTTAGCGTGATTGTATCAATTACCAGTGAATCGGATTAAAATCACTCGAGCTCGAATATATTGACAATAGATACGATCGGTACAGTGTTATAGTGATATAGTGATATAGGATTATATCGGATTATATTACCCGAGGATATAGAACTGGTATTATTACACATCATCCATATTGTGGCTATATTGACACTTAACACCACTGTATAGATTTAAGTCCATACTAAAATACGTCCTTCGGCCATTGAGAATTTTTTTCGCTCAGGACGGTATTATAAGACCACACATGATTGAAAAATCGTCACGCTCTAGTGCGGCGCACTTTATACGAAACATAATTCTACGGAACATGAACATGCTGTGAATGGCTATATCGGTGACTCGTGAGTGAAATACGCTTATCAGCCATATGGGTCGAGTTAATCGGAAACCGAAACGTAAAAAGAGCAGTGAATCGGACTCAGAAACAAAATCACTGAGAAAACCCTTTAAACAAGGCGCCCGAGCACAGTACGAATCGATAGTGGACGTCGATTTGAGCCAGGTACTCAACGAGACAAACGGGGTATTATATGACAGTGAATATACCTACAATAAGTTTGAGTTATTGGGCGATTGCGACGACGCTGAACTAGACTTATCGAAGGACTTAAACTCTGTATTCTCCCCTCACACGTCCAAGAATACAGAACAGGTCGCGGAAAACATGGCAACGGGGTATACGCCGAGCGCTCAACAAGGGAGCGGTGCGCCACAAGTAGGCAGCGGTGGTATGGACAGTAATCAGTTTGCGATGCTTATGAACATGATGCAGGGACTGAAACAAGGACAAGATGAAATGACGAAAATGTTCGACATTAAATTGGATAGATTTAAAAATGAAATGTTAAAGAACATTAATGATCAGGTGGCATCCCTACGCAAGGAAATTGCATCGGACGTACAGAAACAAGGCTATCGAATTGATGAGGTAATGTCTACTATTCAGTCATTGAAGGATCGTGTCGCCACAATAGAGCAATCACAGACTGCAAATACAAGTGTACCCTCAGGCGATCAAACGGAAACCAATAACGGTATACAAGATCAAGGTCAGCGGACATTTAACCCAAGCGCTCGATTAGATGATACGGACATATCCGTTATTGCAAGTGGTTTACCATATGATAACGGCGAGGACTTACTTCAGAAAGCTCAGAATTTGATCGACGCCCTAGGCCATGAAGTCAAAACACAGGTCAGAATAATGAAAGTAGTAAGATTCCGAGCACGAATACAGGATAAACCAGGGCCAGTGAAAATAACCTTCCGTAATGTTCAAGAAAAAATCAAAGTTCTCAGAAGCAAGATGTGTTTAAAAGACTTACAGCAATATAGTGACGTATATGTAAAAAGTTGTAAATCGCACGCGGAAAGACTGATTGAAATGAACGCACGTGCTTTACTGCGCCAGATGCCCGACGGAAAGAACTTCCGGGTTGATGCTAATGGCAGAATTCAACCGCGTCAACAACATGACAACCGAGGTAATGTGAACTAGGAGTCATCCCGACCCTTTGGAATTATTCGGATAGCGCATATTAACGTATGCGGTTGGACACGTGAAAATCACAAGCTTCGAACTGGAATTATAAATGCGCTAGATGCGGATATAATTACGTTGTGTGAAACACATTTGAAAACCGATGATTGTGTAAATATAGACGGTTATTCGTGGTTCGGTTTTAATCGAACAAATATTCACCGGGACGCTCCAAAGGCGTCTGGAGGAGTAGGCATTTTAGTGAGAAATGGACTCAGTGATCAGTATAATATAACAATTGTGGATAAATCTTTTGAGGGAATACTTGGCTTACGTTTTGAGCATAGTTATACAGGGTCGGACTTCATAGTTTATTCCTGTTACTTGCCGCCAGAAAATTCAACACGAGGTCGAGACGCCCAATCTTTCTTCGCACATCTCTTAACGCAGCTATATACACACAATGATTGCGATGACCTGTTTATCGGCGCGGACTTTAATGCAAGAATTGGAACGTTATCAGATACTATATATCAATGCGATACTATTCCCGCGCGCAGAACACTTGACAATACAGGTAATCGCCATGGTCAAGAGCTGATAGACTTTTTGAACGACTCAAAGTGTTGTGTTCTAAATGGCCGTTACAATTATGATAATTACACTTCAATATCAAACAAAGGCCGGGCGGTGGTGGACTACATATGCGTTCCACACGAGACACTGTCGAAATGTAGTGACTTTAAGGTATTAACGGCACAAGAGATTGCGAGTGACAATGACCTACTTGGATTATTAGGTCAACGAGCAAGATTACCCGATCATTCTGCGCTCGTGATCGAGTTTCAATGTAGGGATTATAATACGAATAGCAATGACAATAGTAATCCTACTTCAACCGATAATGTGCGATTTAAACTGCGTTGCATACCACCAGACTTTATGCAAAATGAAAGGGTGGCAACAGCTATTATTTCCATCATCTCACAGATCGAAAGTGCACGAGAAAACCAGGAAGATATAGACTCGATATATAGCAATTTGTGTAACGCCATCACAGACGAAATGAAGGCTCATATTCCAACCTATAATGCCAGTAAAAAGACTAATAAACGGCGAAAAGTGTCAAAGCCATACTGGTGTGACGAGTTACAGCATTTATGGGACGTTTTGCGCATCAAAGAACGCTCGTTTGTGAAGTACAAGGGAAATAATCAACAGAAATCGATACTTCGGTTAGATTATGTTAATGCCAGAAACAGGTTCGACAAACAATTACGACAATCAGAACGCGTATATAGAGCGGCACAAGCATTCGAAATAGAGGATATGTCATGTAACAATCCTACGGAGTTTTGGCGAAAAATACAAAATCTTGGGCCTAGAAAAGACAATTCCATACCAATAGAAATAGTGGACAATGGTAACATAATAAGAAATGAGCGAACAGTGTTTGAGAGATGGAGATTGGACTTTAGTAATTTGTACAACGGGGATAACAACGGCGATTTTAATGAGGAACATTATGACCGAGCGAAACTTCATAAACATCTACTGGAAATGAACATGCAGGACCCCCTATATGTGTCCAATGAACAAATGAACCGTAACATAAGTATTGAAGAATTAACGACTATTATTATGCACGCACGGTCTGGTTCGGCGTGTGGTCATGATAACATACCATATGAAGTGCTTAAATTCCCGGCGGTCATAGTTACATTGCAACACTTATTTCAATTGATATTTGATAGCAGTTTAATTCCATCCTGCTGGAGAAAAGCCATTATTTGTCCTATACTCAAGGACCACAACTCTGATAGACGTGTGCCGCTTAACTACCGAGGAGTAAGCTTACTGACATGCACAAGCAAACTTTATAGTGCTTTCTTGAACAAAAGAATTACAACATATCTGGATAACGATGATATATTAGCGGACGAGCAGAATGGATTCCGGGCTGGGAGATCTTGCGAAGACCACATTTACACTTTGAACAGCATTATAAGGAACAATAACTCGGTATTTGCTTCTTTTATTGATTTAAAAAAATGCTTCGATTTTATAGATCGCGATATGCTGCTCTACAAATTGCTGCTACATAGAATTGATGGAAAGGTCTATAACTCCATACGAAATATATACACAAGTGCCACATCGTGTATACGTATAAATAATAAATTAACAGACTGGTTCAGCTGCGATTCAGGGGTCAAACAGGGGTGTTGTTTATCGCCGACTTTGTTCGCTATCTTTGCTAATGACCTTGTGAAAGAAATCAATGACCTTGACCTAGGTATTTCAGTGGGAGAGGCAAACGTGTCCATTCTTATGTATGCGGACGATATTGTGCTAGTTTCAAACAACGAGGAAAAGTTACAAATCATGCTTAATACCCTCCACGACTGGTGCAAACGTTGGCGCGTGATAATTAACACCAATAAGTCGAAAACCGTTCACTTCCGGCGGGGCAGAACATCGCGGACGGATAAGGAATTCCGAGTTGGTGAAAACATCCTGGAAACAGTAGCGCAGTACCGATACCTTGGAGTGATTTTCGATGAACGAAACGACTTCAGTGCGAACTGCGAGGCGTTGGCAAAGGGTGCAGGTCGAGCGCTTGGAAGCTTAATTAGCAAGATTCATAACATGAAACACTTCCGGTTCCAATCGTTTGAAAAACTATACACCGCATGCATTACACCAATTCTTGAATATAGTGCTTCGGTGTGGGGCTCTAAGACATATCAATCACTTGACAATGTACACAACCGAGCATTAAGATATTTCATGGGCGTGCATAGATTTACCCCACTACCGGCACTTTATGGAGACTCTGGCTGGAAACCAACCTTGTATGGAAGATGGGTATGTGTCCTCAGGTTCTGGAATAGGCTAATTAAAATGGATGACAATAGACTCACCAAAAAAGTGTTTAATTTTGATTATACCAAATGTGTGAATAATTGGTCAAGCGACGTTAAGCAGATACTATCAACGTTAGGGATTATCGATCGGTTTCACGCTAAATCATGTATCGATCTGGATGCAGCAAAATCTTTGATGACCCAACATTATATAGTCAAATGGTCACAAGACGTGTTGAACATGCCAAAACTGAGAACATACGCAACATTCAAATCGGAATTTAAGTGTGAAGACTATGTGAGGATGAACCTCTCAAAACATGAACGCTCATTACTATGTCAGTTTAGATCGGGAATATTACCACTGAGAATAGAGACAGGAAGATACGCTGGTGAACCAGTTGATAATCGAACATGTAGGTTTTGTGATCTAACGACCGTAGAAGATGAGAAACATTTCCTACTTGTATGTGATTTATATAACAATATCAGGAACGACGTGTTTGGTGATATTCTCATAAATCACGACTTTATCCATCTTAACCCAGAACAAAGGTTTTGTCATATATTAAATGTATACCCAAGGAAGACTGCAAAGTTCATTGTTAAAGCATATTTGCTTAGGCAGTCCGTAATGTATCCACTGTAAATTTGAATCTGTATCAGTGCTGTAACTCTTATTGATAAAAGTATATTAGCTTTTTGATATTACAGTATACCCAATTGTTTTATGCTGCTTTTGCTATGAATAACTATAATATTTTAAACATTGACGACATAATCGGGACCACTTGAAGCTGTATATATTTGCTGTATATATGCTATCTGTTTTCTCAGTCCCACTCGTACATCACTTGTTATGACATAGAACTGTATATATATGCTTTACGTGTAGATTGAGCTTAACAGCTAAGGTGACTTATAGGTCCAATGGGCCGGGTGCTTTTTTATATGTATATATTATTGTTTATACCATACGAAATGCACATGTCACTATAATAAACTATTTACTTACTTACTTACTTACTTATATACCACTCACAATCCAATCTGACATTGTTCATGTTCTATGAAAGCAGTTGTTTGAAAATAGTATTATGAAACAACAATGTTAAAATCATAATATTAAATACGCACATTTTCTTATGTATGTTGTATTCCCCACGAGAAGTTTAAAGTTCGTTCTGTCCGTTCATTGCGAGATTAACTGCATTTATCAATGTGTTGAAAAAAACGCCGAATACTAGTAGGTACACACTTGCTATAATTTGCGATCATCAATTCACACGAATTGCACACTAAAAATTTGAAATATGTACAGCAACAGTGGCAAAACACATTGACGTTTATTTGAACATGGAAAAATATCATACGATAGTTTTTTTTTAATTAATTTTATCGTCAAACAGGCTGCTGTCAAGTGCCTCAGAACAAAACTATGATGTATAAAATGTTCAACATACATTAAGCATAGATATGCGCTATAAAACCTAATAACAGGGGAGGAGTTAAACTGCATTATGGTCGCCCTGACGTCTGATATCTTGCCCGAGCATATCTTTATAAGACCAATTATCTTCAAACTGCATGTGTGGAGGGATCTCATTGGAGACAGTGTAATGCTGTCACGACTCTTGCTGCCAAAGTTTATTAGGTATTGCCATGTGTTTATCCTTAATTGTTGGTTTCAAGATACAACCTCGCACACTAAAATAACCTTTAAATAAAGACTTCGTTGTCTGATGGACAATAGGGGCGAAACTCAGAGGATATGTGCAGTGAATATTTTAGAACTGTCCTTTTTTTACTTTAATGAATTGTATGTGCATCTTGCAAACTGTTGACCGAATTTACTTAAATCTTAAAAGAAAGTTAGATCTCATAAGCACAAATTTCACACGAACAATAACTTTTGACTACTTGAGGGAGTTGCACAAGAGCCATATCGCTTGCTTCCATTTTTTTGGCGTGCTTTTCATTTATTCATGTTCATACGTCATGCTGGGCCAAGTGTGAGCGTGGCGCTCCTTACAACTGGTTTAAAAAACAACAGCGTTTGTTTTGTGCTTAGGTTTGTTTTCTGATTCATTTTTGTGTATCACTGTTTGGTAATTGTTTTCTTGCTATACATAAATTATAAAATAACGTTTCTCTTCTGCTAGCGTAGCTGAAGCTTCACGGTATGAGTACAAAAATGTACGGATAACATATTGCAAACTGAAAGAGATATCAGGTTGAACTAAGCATGCAGTTAGATCTTATTAATGATATAAACAGTGTATACTAGTGTTGCTTCAATATTTTGTTTTACATATATGGCCCTTTTTCTCTGTGGAATGCATTGCATACTATTTGAAGTCTTTGACTTATATATAATAGGTATATCTCAATGAGCGGATATGTACTGCATAAAAGCTGTCACTGTTGTTTTAATTTTTTCAGATTAACTTATTTCAAATTATTATGCTTAATTTTAGTTTAAGTAATTCGAAATCTATTAGAGAATTGAACTTAAAACTTAAATACATGTTATTGAAGGGAAATGCAGTGCACATGAAAACTTCTGCGTTCCATTGCCAATTTTAATTCTGAACATTTGTCCAGGGTATATCTTGACAATTAAATGTGGAAACTGACTTTAAAATGTAATTTAACTAAGCGTTATGCGTTATATTCCAAACTCGACTGTGACACAACTAGTTAAAAATCGCGATCAATTAAACAAAGCAAAATGATATGATTGGCAAAAATGTATTGCTGTGTGTTCAAGAACATATTCAGGCACGTTTCTTATTATGTTATTGTTATAGATTCGCGACATTGTGGACGCCGCCAATATGGTGAAGAGGACGTACACCAAGCGCATGGACGCCGCGTTGAATTACGTGAAGAACATGAACCTTCCTAAGGAGACGCAGGATCGAGTGAGGACCTGGTTCATATATAACTGGCAGCAGCAGAAAGTCATCGGTAATATTGCTTTATAGCACATTTTCCCTTGAAGATTAGGGGAAGGACATGGTTTATATACAGCGTGTAACAATAGACAGCCATAGGTAAATATTGGCTACATTTCTCAATTCACTAAACGTATAAGTGGTGGACATGGTTCATATACAACTGACAGCAGCAGAACGTAAATACTGACTATATTTCAGATTTTGCTAAGAATATAAGGGCCGGCATCGCTATTGTATAACTAGCGGCATCAAAAAGACATCGCTAAATATTGGCTTTATTTAACATTTTGAAAGGAGTAATGGGACATAGTTCATGTCCAAAAAGGGGCGGACATTCATCGGTTAATATTGCTATTTCCTAACAGAATAGGTGGGGATATGGTTGAAATACAGCACAAAGTTTAAAGTTAATATTTGATATATTTGAAATTTTGCGATATAAGTGAGGACTAGGTACACGAGAAATGGCAGTAAATATTCGGTGGTAAATATTGGCTTTACTTCGCATTTCGATAGCAATAATAGGTTGACTAAATATCCTGAAGTTTGATAGTCGTTTCTTGATACATACGCATGTTTATTACAGACGAGCGGCAGATGATGAACGCCTTGCCGATGAAGCTCCGGAAGGACCTCGCTATCCACGTGCACTTTAACACGCTTAGCAAGGTTAAGCTCTTCTCCGATTGCGACAAGACGCTGCTTTATGACCTCGTGCTTAAGTTGAAGCCCATATTGTACCTGCCAGGAGATTACGTGTGCAAAAAGGTTAGTGTATGGGCAATGTAAAACGTTAATTTTTGACGTGTATGTATGTTCGATTAAGCATTTTATAGTAAGAGACCATTTCTTAACAAACAACGATAGAAATGTTAATGCTAGTTTAAAATGAGAGATTTTCAGAAAACATGACATTGGTTAAAAAACGTAACAGCGTCTTTACGTGTTCCTATGTTTTATTGTATATTCTGTTGTTTTTAGACAATAAATGACTCTTTAAGTTTACTACCAATTACCAATTTGTTTTTTCCAAGAGAAATTTGTCTTGCAATACTTACAACCGGGTGACATCTATGTAACTTAAATAATATGTATACCTAAGCTACATAATGTCTACGTCACTATAATTGATTCTTACTTTTCTATAAAGTAATTCTGTTTTAGCCATTCCATTTCCTCTCCTTATCAGCCGTTAGATATACTAATATACCGATTTCGTCTCATTATCGGCCCTTATATGTACCAGTATGCATTTTTATTTTCGTATTCAGCCCTATAGTTGCAACACGATACCTATTTCCTGTTGTTACTGTCCTTAAGATGTGCCAGTATTTCCTTTTGATATCACTCGTACAGTGTACCAAGTATACACATTTCCTCTTGTTAACACCCTTAAGATGCACACCAAATACCGATTTCCGGTTGTTATCAACTGTTAGCTGTACCCGTATACCGATTTCCTCTCGTTATCACCCGTATTTTGTAACAAAATACCGGCGTCTTTTCGTTTTAAGCCATATGACTATAAGGCATATAGATTTCCTCTCATCAGGTCTTTGATGTACCAGTGAACCGATTATCTCCATGTGCAAAATATGTTGATGTACCAGTATACTGATTTACTCTCCCCTCTATCTGTGTCAGCCTATATGTACTAGTGTATTGTTACCAGGGCGAGATCGGAAAGGAGATGTACATCGTCAGTCAGGGGATTGTTGAGGTGGTCGGTGGTCCGAACAACGCCCTCGTATTGGCTACGCTTAGAGAGGGATCCGTGTTCGGGGAAATCAGGTAGGCAGAGTAGGAATTTGGCGCTCGATTTTAATAACAAGCATAGGGATGGACAAAAGAAAGGGCCCACATTTTTAAACTTATCTATTTAGCTCGATTGTACCTAACGTCATTTGATTAAAGAGATTCTATGGAGCGAGTTTCCTGGGAAAACACAATATTTGCATGTCATTTTTCAAAGTATCTTCAAAAATGTCCCGGTTTGGGGATCTAACCTCGGTACCTCCTAGTCACAAGGATGAACCCTTCTGCGCCTGGCTCTGGCAAAACAGGGCTTAATGCATGTATATGGTTATACCATGTTTCATGGTAAAATCTCATGTAGATGTTGAATAATAACAATATTGAGTTATGTTCTATTTTTAGTAAAACTCGAATGACCTTTGACCTCTGGTAAAAACCAAGCGTTTTGCAAACGTTAACATAGTCCTCCATAAGCATACATTTTTCTCTCCAATAACATTTAGTACTTCCTGATTTGGTTGGAAAACTAATATTTCAGGTGGTTTTTTTTGCTTTCTGAAAGACATACAGGCGGACGGATGAACAGAACAAAGGTTGACTAACATATATGCAGACAGCAAATCGCTTAATTATCTTACAGAAAGTATGCACGATTTTTATATGTGTTAAATTGTAATATATTGATAAAAATATGTTACAATAACACAAAATAGGCAAGAACAAGTATACATTGAACACGAATTTCATAAAATGCAGCCGATTGTGATGAAGATATTTCGTACATATTTTCATGCAATAACCAAAGCATTCGTCTTTTTATTATAGATCGGAGTTAGTGTTCGTGTGTCATATGAATAGATATCGTTGCAGGAAATTAAAATGATCCGTAAAACTAAATTTAGATTCACATCGTACATGCATGATATACATGCTGGCGAATTCGACTGTACAGACATTTTCGATTTCTGAGTTAAATATCTGGCTTATTTCGCATTTTTTCGACACATGTTCTCCTTAACTATTTTAAAATTATATTGAAATATATGGAAAATAAGTTTATTTTTACACATTTTATATAAATTCATAAATATTTGACAAAATCGTGCATAACCTCTTTAAGTACTTTTAAAGTAATTGCATAATTTAAATTTTGCGGCCGGTTACACCGAATGACTAATACATGGAGAAAGTGAATTATTGTATTTGAATTTAGAGTTGTGTTCAATATTAAGTAACAAGGCAACCTGTCCTATGACCATTAACCAAAAAAACAACAACCGGATTTTGCACAATTCTGACATTTCGCCCTAACACTAATTGTTTTATTTTTCAAGTACATTGTACATTCAGTACTTTATAGAAATTGTATGAGTGTGTTTTTTTTCTTACGGACTGACATACGAACGTCTGGACGGACAGACAGACATGACGAATGGAGGGTAAACCTAAAGTCCCCTCCTATGAGTCCAGACAACAAATTAAATTCGCATGGCAATACGTTTTTTATATTTCAGTTTGCATGCAAAATAAGCATTGTTTTTCTCTTTCACGCCTGATTCTAGCCTATTGGCTATGGCGGCAGAGGGGAATCGACGGACGGCAGACGTCCGATGCAAGGGCTACACGAACCTCTTTATCCTGTTAAAAGCGGATTTCGAGGCGGCAATGAAGGACTACCCAGACGCACACAAGCTGCTCAAGAAAAGAGCAAAGTACGTAACTTAGGTTTTCACTGCAAGAATGAATTCATATTGTCATGAAGAGTTTGAGTTTACGTTTTGTATTTAAGTTATTTCAGGATGACATGGTCACTAGTCCATTGTGTAAACCTTTTGGATTCAGTTTGTTTTAGGTTTTAATATTTGCTTTCCCGTTCAAAAAGTGCTCATTGAGAGCTTTTATATCAGTTGATGTCCGTCTCTCGGTGTTGTGCGACGTTCGTTGACAGCGTTTTAGCTCATGACCACATGACATTGGTTTTATTGTATTTATCTTGACAGTATTAAGGTTGGGTCCAAATCTGTGTTCAAACTTAAAACACAAGGTTGAATCTTAGAAGATCCGTGTAACCATCCTAGAAGCCACATCGACCCAGTCGTGATGAAACTATTCAGAACCATTATTATGACACGGTCTAGGCCAAGGTTGAATCTATGTTAATTGTGTTAAAAAATTGTTTCAGCACATCAAATGTTTGTGAAACCATGGTACCTCTCGTGAAGCTACATTTATGACTAAATGTTTATGAAACTTAGTAAGAGTGTTTATCTTGACAATATCTTGGCAAAGTTTGAATCCTGATAATTTGTTTCTATATGTTACCAGGTAAAATATGAGGACATCATTGTTGCTACTGTATTATTCTAGTTAATGTCGACAATATTTATATTGACAATTTCTAGGTCAAATAAAATCGAATCGGAGTCTAGTGTGTCTTTAAACTATATATGCATGTTAAACCTAAGTCAAACCATGTGACTACTGTCTAAATCGCAAACATTACTAAGTATTGATGAGACATTACCATATTGTATACATTTCGACAATATCAAAATCAGATGGGGTCTCAAACTAAGCTACCAAGTCAAATCGTCGACAATTACTGTTCTTTGAACTCAGGTGAGCGTTTTATGGCAACAAGGGTCATCTTGCATGCAAAATTACCTGCCAGCTTACCGATGAAGTATTGATATTACATGAGACTAAATACATCATCATTAATTAAATAGTATTTTGTGTAAATAGAATAGTACACTAAATAATTACATTTAGAACTATTTAGTTATACTCATTAGCGTAATACTCAATGGAACGTTTTAAAAGGAAAAATACTATATATAGATTGCTACCATTATCGTTATGCCATTTGCGAAAGACTTAGAACTGTTGCAGGAAGCTGTTGCGGATTAACGCGCGTATAGAGCGACAGAGTCAGAGCTCCATGGACAACACAAAAATCAACGCGACAAACATCATCCGCAGTCCGCCTGGAACTCCGAAACTCTTAAAAACTGTCATTAAGGTAAACCGACTAAACTGTCACACAGGTTTACCCACTAAATTGTCATACAGGTATACCGTCCAAAACTGTCATTCGGGTATACCCTCTAAAACTCTCATTCAGGTATACCCACTAAACTGTCATACAGGTATACCTTCTAAAACTCTCATTCAGGTATACCCTCTAAACTGTCATTCAGGTATACCCTCTAAACTGTCATTCAGGTATACCCACTAAACTGTCATTCAGGTATACCCTCTAAAACTCTCATTCAGGTATACCCTCTAAAACTGTCATTCAGGTATACCCTCTAAAACTCTCATTCAGGTATACCGTCCAAAACTGTCATTCAGGTATACCCTCTAAACTCTCATTCAGGTATACCCTCTAAAACTGTCATTCAGGTATACCCACTAAACTGTCATTCAGGTATACCCTCTCAAACTCTCATTCAGGTATACCCACTAAACTCTCATTCAGGTATACCCTCTAAAACTGTCATTCAGGTTTACCCACTAAACTCTCATTCAGGTATACCCACTAAAACTGTCATTCAGGTATACCCACTAAACTGTCATACAGGTATAGCTTCTAAAACTATCATTCTGTTAAAATCGCTAGAGGACGCCGGGCGAATCTGCTGGACTTCGAAAATAAGACATGTATTGTTCACATACGGATTTGGTTATGCTTGGATAAGTCAATATGTTGGTGATAAAAATATTTACTAGTATATCATCTTTTAAGCAACGGGTTATTGATTGCTGCATGCAAAAATGTCACGACGACGTTTCAAACTCGAGTTGATGTCATCATTATCAACATTACAAAAGCTTACACAGAAAAGTACTGATCAACTAATTTAACACCAAAATATAAGATTGCGCTTTCAAAATACCAAGCCTAAAACAACCAATCGCAAATCGAACTGGGTAGACGCAATAATGTACAAAACAATAGCAGAATATGTAATATCTATTCAACAAACAATGTCCGATATCAGGATTGTGAATACCATCACGGTGTAAATGTATATCGGTGGCCTTTCTGTACGCTATATAGTAATTTTCATCAAGTTTACTTAAAAAATGCCTACTTTCGCTTTCGTTGTGGCACGGAAAACCTCTCGATCGGCTCACTTTTCTAATAGTACTTGAAGAAAACAATACATACAAAACGTGTCAGAGTCTAATATTCATACGTATGAGCTACGTCCTGTGAAAAGGGAGTTTAATGCATATGCGTAAGTGTCGTCCCAGATTAGACTTTGCAGTCCGAACAGGCTTATCAGAGACGACATTTTCCGCTTTTATTGTATTTTTTCGTGTAAAGAAAGAGCGGAAAGTGTAGTCCCTGATTAGCTTGTGCGGACTGCACAGGCTAATCTGAGACGAGACTTTACGCACATGCATTAAACCCCCTTTTCACAGGGCGTGGTCCATATGTATGGTTTTTAGACTCTGACACGTTGTGTATACATGTATTGTATTCTTCAAGTATTATTATCTATCCGCAGATTATGGATCCTGATTCCACGCTGGTTCGGAAGTTGAGTAGCCGTCGGCACTCCGTGAAGGCCGCTGCCGGCGGGACCGACGACGTCGCAAAAACCCAAAGCGGGAACGACAACAAGGCATTTGAGCACAGCGTCGATGTATGCTCACACTATTGTTATTAAAAAAACATTATTGGTTATTTTTATATTGCACAATTAAAATGGACACTTTGTAAAAGTGTCTGTTTTAAATATAATGCCGAAAATATGATTTCTGAATGCGTGTGTTTCTTATTTCTTTTTGTATACAGTTTACTTCATACTTATTATTTTTGACGTAATCTTTACGTATTAATATTGAATTTTCATGTCGCTGTATCCACAAACATTTTACATCATTTGAATCCTTGTGTATGAACGTTAACATTTTCGCGATTTTTTGTGAACATAAGTTTATAAAGTATTACTTCTCCACAGCAGACAAGATCCACTGACGGGCCGCCGGACGCTGTCGATTTAGCGGAAGCGTTTTACGACGATTTTCTCTCGAACAACGACTGGAGTCGGGAGCAACTAGAATCGGCATTGGAAGCCAGAAACCAAACAGAAGCATTCGACGGTGGTATAATCAGCAATGGTGCCAAGTCTTCGAAGACAACATATAGCGGAACTACAGCTGAAAGCGCGGACTCAGGTTTTTATTTTTGACGTTTCTGTTCTCCAAAAGTGTGAAATAAGTTGACGTAATGCAATAGTTTTGTATTGTGCGTAATTTGATTGTAAAACGAAATGGACTATGTCAAACATGACGACCTTAATGTACGAGGCTTGTTTCAGAAATTTGTAGATTTTACTTATCTTGTTTTGTATTTTACAGTTTTATTATTAAAAGATAATGATTAAAAAGCGTTTCATAAAAAAAAAAACGGCTTTGCCATTAGAAAATATTAATTCATAGAAAAGATGCATTTCTCCGAGACAATTTCTCTACGTTATATAGTAGTACTGCTTCATATTTTGTGCTAAAATTGTAATAATGAAAAGTATCTTGAGTGTATATCTATTCTTTAAAGCACAACATTGAATATGTTCATTATGTTTTTTGCAGTTGATCAAGACACGGAAGAGAGTGAGTCTGCCTCGGAGACTGATGATACTGATTTCCTAAGCACCATAGATAGCAGAGACACATTTGCCGAACTAAGTAATAAAAAAATCCATTTTCCGATCAATTGTTATTTTAAGTTAAATCTTTCTATCATTGGTATGTTTACGTGTTTATTTAATTGTAATTACTATTTTACAAAAATAGCATCATGATTATTGGCGGACTAGCATTACAAAAAATAAAGCATACGATAACCATCCTTTCTTATTTGACTTGAATTGTTTGACAATAGGGCAACTGGATGAGTTCGAGTCCGACATCATTGACGTCTCTCCAACGCTTGACGGTTACAACTACTCTGTTCAGTACTCGTCCAGCCCACCGGATGAGGAGGAGGCTAAATGCAGTTTCGGCGGCGCTAAATGCAAAACGATAACGTCCGACATGTTTGGCGATATTCAATCAACCACAGAAGCGAGGTCCAACGCCTCTTCCGTCAGTCAGCAGAGCGACCGGAAGGAGCCGGCAGCAACTGCGAGGAAAGGCTGCCTCAGTCGCAATCTTCGGGATGACGAATATGCCCAGTCGTTGGCTAATGGTTTCACGATAATTATTGATTCAGTTGATGATATTGGAACTGATGTTGATTGCTGTTTTACGGGTGGTAAACATTCCGCTAAACCAGAGGTAGAACCCGAAAAGATGGAAGTAAAAATTGCGAAAAATGTTTCATTCAGAGAGGACGACTTTAAAGCCAATGGCATTGACACCGCTGAATCAGACAAATCAAATAAAATGAGTGAATCTAATAAAGTTGAAAAGACACTGGCACCATCATCTGCGTCTATGTATAAGCACAATTCTAAAAGGCTTCCCATAAAACCAGCGTCCGCTGGTAAAGCCAAACAGAGCAAAACCAAACTGGACTCGAACATTAAAGTGCATCCAGAAAAGATTGTCCAGAATTCGCCATATGGAAAGAGCTCTCAAATAAAAAAAGGAAAAACACCGAAAGCGAAATTACAAAACAGCAAAGCTGAAACAATAAAAAAGAAACTTCCGAATGGCGATCCCATTAGTTCCGATTCAACAGAATATACGCAGAGGCTAAACTGGGAAGAACGTGAAACAAGAACAAACAAAACCGACGATGAAGCATCTAGTTTTGAGTTAATTCACGTCGAATCTGTTTCTGCGATGCCTATGGCCAGCGCTGTACGCGACAGCGTTCAACACCACTCGGACGATCACCACATTACGTGCGTGGCCGACATCCACCGAGAAAAGACGCTATCGCCGCGCGACGACCTTGATGACCGTTCGTCCTTGACCCCTGAAAGGGTCGCACAGAGGCAGCGGAAAATCAGCGTTATATCCATCGGCTCCGTGCTGAAGGATGGGAGGGATACGCTTGTTTAAAGCTCTTAATTTGATAATATGTATGTTTCGGAAGATCTTCATTGACCCTCGATGGTTTTACGCAAAGACTTACCGTTATGTAAATAAACGAGGAGCATTAAAAAAGGTTGCTTTGTATATGTATATTTTATTTGAAGAATTTGGATAAAGCATCATCATGTTCCGCTCTTTATCACTGTTATGTTAGCCCAGAATTGGTCTGATTATAACGTTGGTTTTTAAAGTTACTGACTACAGTATTGAATGATAGAAAAACGTAGCATTGTGAAAAATACATTTTTTTTCCGATGCAACATTGAATGTTCGTAAAGGATTGTCAACTACGGATGCCCTAGTTTACTTATTTCATGCTGTGCAACATTATCTTAATAACAATTAACGGCTATATGTTGCATATTGACCTTTAAAATCCGTTCATAGTATTTATCGAAATGCACTTTAGTATAAATAATTCAAATTTGATATACGTGGTAAAATATTTTAAAAAATTATAAAGATCATTTAAAATATGAAATTGCATTTGTTGAAAACTGTAATAGTCTTTCTGAATTATTCGAAGGGTATGTTGGCTGAAGACAAGGGGAGGTTATCTCATTTATGCTAGTTTCTCTTATTTTAGAGGATTTGGGTACTTGTTATTACAAAATCATGCACATGCTGGAATAAAGCTGTATGATATTGCTGTTCTTGCCTTGCTTTTTGCAGAAGATATGGATATTGTATGCAAAACCCCTTAATTAGTTTGACAATTTATTGCAAAATTCGGCGTGTAGAAGTCAGTAGTTCGAAAACTAGAAATATGGTTTTCAGAAAACGTGTTCTACGTGAAGATGAGCGGTGGTTGCAAATGTGTAAAGGTTTCTTTCGTAAGAGGATTATCGCTTGACATTATTCGCGAAGTTGTAATAATGTGTTCTTATGATCAACACAACTTTTAAACAATAGTTTTAAATACACAACAGCGTGTTTTTAAATTTATCAATACTTATGATAATGATGGTGATAACAATAATAATAATAATAATAATAATAATAGTAATAATAATAATATAATAGCAATAAGAATAATAATAATAGCGATTGATTTTGTATCGCCATAATATAATTATGAACGAGATAATTACGACAACGATAATATCGCCACTCTCGAAAGATTCCAAGTTTAACGTTTAACGATTAAAACAATAGTCAATACAAATTTCGTTGGGTCGGGTCGGCGGGTCAACATCGAAAAAATATGTGGAATTACGGGCCGGGTCGGATCAGGATTAAAATAAGTTTATACCAAAAAACTGCATTTAATAACGCATTTCCTCTAGCGAATACATTTGTCAAAAATATAGACAGCATATCTATTAGAAGAAAACGTTTCATTGATCAAATATTGTCAAAGTACTTAATTTTATTACTATTCATTAAGTATAAACCTTATTGTTGGAAATTCATGTCAATTTTGCACGGGAATAAGGTCATACATTAACACCTTTATTGGCTAGAACTATGAAAAGCAGGTGAAAAAAACTACACGTTTCCAACCTAAAATAAAGCTTCTCTCAATTTTAAGTGAAGGCAAGAAAATAATGTATTAATGTCTCATTCATGTCTGTTTTAAATGCCGTTCCAAAATTACAGCCGATATAGATTTGTAAGTCAAGTTCTGTTGCAGAAATTTTCCATGTATTAGTCTGAAATATTTTAAACATTTCAAAATATCATTCACCACTTACTTGGGAATGGTGCATTTATTCTCTTGATTTGAATTGAAAACATCGCTTTGCTTGATTTTTAGAATACAATTTTACTCCAATTATATCTGCAGAAAACCCTGCACATCTTCGCTTTCATGACTTAGCGGCCCGACCCGATTTCGTTGGCAAAAGCTTTGTCATGAATCCGCGGGTAATTTGTTGACTCGAGAATCCGATTCGACTTCTGGTAACCGTTTGAGCGCGCAGTGTCACACTGTTTCAATGTTTCCGTTTGCAGCTCTCCACATTCGAATTGTTTTTATACATATGAGTTGAAACAAGCGGAAATGGGTCCCGTGCGAGCAGTGTTACTCAAGACAAGACAGCGAATCTGCGCAGATGGGAAGTGGCAGACAGACAGACAGACAGACAGACAGACAGACAGACAGACAGACAGACAGACAGACAGACAGACAGACAGACAGACAAACGGACAGACATACAGACATACATACAGACAGACAGACAGACAGACAGACAGACAGACAGACAGGAAATCGCGAAATATTCCATGAGTTATCTCCACACCAACCAGCGGAAAACGGTTGATACTCGCTGAATCCGCTTCCGGCTGGCCTTATGATAGGCGTTATCCGATTAAAAACAAGTAAGTAATAAGGTATATGTACCTGTTTGAATACTCAATCTCTCCATCGAATCGAGGCATCGGCGGCCATTTTTTCTCAAATCTGACCACGTGATTCCAGCATTACACAAGCGTATTTTTTAAATCATGGTTCGAAAAGGGCGTTCATTTTGTTGGGCAAAATATTGAAACTTTATCCTTTTACAGTTCCGATGAGTTTTGTAAAGTATTTGACTTCCATCCAAATTACCTTCTTTTCCTTGGTATTACTAATGCAGTGGCAAGGTACATTAAAGTCAAAAGCTCCAAAGACACAAGTTTTATGAAGCCTTTTATCCCGGCTATTATACGGTCCATCTTTGTAAATACCAAGGGTACGAAACCTGTGAACGATATAATTTCAAAAAGCGAGTCCTCACCAGTGTGTATAGCTAAATGGTTGAATATTTTTAATTATATTGAAACAAATGAATGGCGACATATTTTTGATATGCCTTTCCGTATTACACGGAATACCAATTTACAGTGGTTTCAATTTAAAACTATACATCGAATTTTATGTACAAACTCTTGTTTCCGTACTTTGGAGGCCAGTTCAAGAGCTGGTCTAGTTTTCGCAGAGTCCTGAGTTATTCCAATTGCTTCAGTAATTCTGATCTCAAGTGGTCCATCAACTATGACAAAGTGTTTTATTCCATGTTTAAGAAGCGGTCGACGACAGGTAGTGAGAAATACAAGCGGTATCTTCACGAACAGCTTAACTTGACCCCTGTCGTCCCGGAGCGAAAGTTACGAGGCGAGCAACTGAGTCTCCCTTACCAGTCGTGCTGCGAGCCGCGGGAAGTTGAGGATCCTCTGAACAGCCGGAAGGACTGCGTGCAGACGCAACACTTGCCCTCTAACGGAACATTTGCTAAATCTGTTCCATCCAATCAGAACAGACAGAAGAAACGATGCTCAGCTGTCGTGCCGATATCTGTGGAAAGAAATGGCGTTGTGGAGCCAACAGTGACTGCTTTAAAGAAGACTTCGCATTCATTTGTTGCAGCAAACACAGTGACATATGACTCGACTAGGCTAGATCCCGATAGACATGGCAGATAACCTCACGCTGGGTGGGGTCAGTGCGCGGGATGCGACGGGGAGACATACGACATGACGTACCTGCACGCATCATCATACCAGAACAATGATTGTCCACCTCTGATCCCGATTGAAGGATGCCCATGGGGCGCCGAAAGTTCCACAGATCTCGCCTGGCACCAGATGTGCTGGCAGCAGGATATGCAGCATCAGTACGCCAAGTACCATTTTCCCTACATATCAATTTCCGGGAATGCGCAGAGCGACGTCTCTAGAAGATGATCTGAACCTGCAGAAATGGGAACTGTAAGATTTGAATAAATTTACAGACGACAACCTGTTACTTGGTGTGCATGTTATCGGACGAGTGATAATGCATTGCAGATGAGCACACATGGATATCGTTTTCTATTATTGATTATGAATAATTTATATGGTTATTTGTTATTGATGGTAGAGTATGCAAATCCAACTGGAAAAAAGCTGGAAAGTTGTAAATATATATATATATATATTTTTTTTAATAAAACACACATTTAATTGCAGTATTATGGTTAAATGAGCCTTGCTCTGAGAAAACATGGCTTAATGCATGTGCGTAAAGTGTCATCCCAGATTAGCCTGTGCAGTCCGCACAGGCTAATCATGGACGACACTTTCCGCCTAAACTTGATTTTCGGTAACGATGGACTTCCTTGAAACTAAAAACACCATAAAAGCGGAAAGTGTTGTCCCTGATTAGCCTGTGCGGACTGCACAGGCTAATCTGGGACGACACTGTACGCACATGCATTAAGCCCAGTTTACTCAGAACGCGACTCAAATAACCATTCAATGTTCTTACGATCTTAAACGAATGTGCCACGTGTAGTATCTTCCCAAACATGGTAACATTTAGCTGCCGCTTTGTCCGTCTGTTCGAATTGAAGTTGTATAATCTGCTTGGACTTACGAATATCCTCAATAATCTGTTTCGTCTTAGTCTTACTTTATGTCCTTCTATACGTCACACATGGTTGGTTGGGTACCAACACAGGTGGTTAGCGTGTGGCTATGAAATTAATAAGTGAAAACATCATTTTGAATGATAAATTATCATATTATAACGAAAAATCTACTTTTCCGAAGAAAAAAAAAGATTTTTCGTTAATGATAATTTATGATTTAAAAAGATGTTTTCACTAATTAATATCATAGCCACACGCTAACCACCTGTGGGTACCAAATGGTCATGCACGTATTTTGTTATTGTAGCGGTCTGTTTATTTAATATTTATACAATTATCGCCGCATGTTCTTAACGATTTCAATTAATCGAGGAGCATTAACTCCGTTCGCTAATGTTGTTGTTTCGAGAATATTTATCTGTTTATGCGATTTTGTACTGGTGATTTTCTACTTGTTAGTAATTCAAAGCAATTGCATTCAGTCAATATTTAGCAGGAACATCGCTGTCCTAACTTTTATGCACCCGCTAAGAAGGGAATAAGTTTAAGGATTTGTTATTTTTGTATTAGTTCATGCATTATTGAGATTATACAGACAGCAACTTGTTGATGTTTCAGGCACTCATTCCGGTACAGCCCCAATATCATGTGGAGTTCCACAAGGGTCAATTCTAGGTCCCCTGCTCTTCCTTATCTATGTTAATGATATGTCTGCTGTGGTTAAAAATAAGCTCCTCCTATATGCAGATGACTCAGGTATTCTGGTGTCTGGTAAGTCTAAATCTGATATTGAAAGGTTATTGAAAGAAGATTTGCATCTGGTTAGTCAGTGGTTGGTTGACAATAAGTTGTCTCTGCATTTAGGTAAGACGGAGTCTATTCTATTTGGTTCTAGGCATAAAATCAGGTCAAACTCTTCTCTTGATATTTCTTGTAATGGTACCATTATTGAATCTACATCTTCAGTCAAATACCTAGGGGCTACATTGGATCAAACTTTGTCCTTTGATACCATGGCTCGTTCAGTCATTCAGAAGGCCAACTCCAGGTTAAAATATCTATATAGAAAAAAAGAATATCTCACTCAGCAAACCAAGAAACTTCTTGTCATGTCTTTAATCCAATGTCATTTTGATTATGCTTGCTCTATATGGTACCATAGTCTCACAAAAATGTTACAAAATAAGCTCCAAACCACCCAGAATAAGTTAATGCGGTTCGTTCTAGGTCTCGATGCAAGGGCACACATTGGGCCAGAACATTTTCGTTTGCTCAACTGGCTACCAGTCAATAAACGTGTAGACCAGATTGTTCTTGGCCATGTTTTTAAGATTCAAAATGGTTTGGCCCCTGACTATATGGGAGAACATTTTATCCCGCAGGCCTCTATTCATTCATACAGGACCAGGTCAACTCAAAAAGGTGCTTTTGCTGTCCCCAGGGTCAAAGGTTTCGGGTCAAAGTCCTTTTGTTACACGGGATGCTCATTATGGAACAATTTACCCTCCAGTATTACACAGATTGACAGATTGCCTGTTTTTAAGTCATCTTTAAAATATTATTTATTAGAAAATCTGTAATTTTTTATGTGTATTGTTTGTTTTTTCGGCTTAAGGAATCAGTTTTAGTCAGCAATTTTTATCAAAATCGATCCTATCTTTCAAAAATGTTATGCATTCTCCATTTTTTATTCTATGTATTTTAGGATGGTGTAATAAATGATGCTATCTGTGATATCTAATTTATTTCTTACACATTTTTTAATAGTGTATTTTTAGGATCTCATAATTAATAATGATATCTGTGATATCTTAAGTATCAAAATGGTCTGTGATATACATGCATAGTATTTAATATATTTATTTAAATTATGTTGGTCATTTTATTGATGTAATTTTGTTTAATATTTAAGTGCCACTCTATGTCATGCCACCAGCTCAAAGGACCACAATGGAAATATGGGTTTACCCATTTTTGTGTTATCCTTGGTGTTGGTATGTATGTAATGGTATATTTATTTTCATGTATGTTATATTTTATATTTTGTACATGTTGTAAATGCCCTTGTATGCATTCCTTGCCGAAATAAATCTATCTATCTATCTATCTATCTATTGTATATTGCCATTATATAAGTTCTTTTTTTTAGTTAAAGTTTGCATCAGGGAGTTGACCTGTTGATGTGACTACTTATTTTGATATTCAATATGTACATAAATAAACCATTTATGCGCACATATTTGTGTTATTGTATATGACCGTTCTTTAAAATGGGCTTGTACTAATCAGGGGCGTGTAGAATGTATTTTAACTATTAATGTAAGGATTTGAAAATGGATGTACCGTGAAAGACGAAAACCTTACGAGATTTTTTAGGAATTGTATCGTATTGATAGTCACTCGTACGGACTTCTCACGGAGTCACCCTAATGTTACTAAAACGCTGCTGTTGCACTTTGGTGTCAATTAAATTTGGGTGTTCAAACACCACCGCGCATTTGCGTTTGCTCAATAGCTAATGTTTTGAATTGGTGCACGAAAAAGAAACGTAATGCAGTTTGGTAGAGCGGGTCTTTGGTCTTATGGAACACACTGGTTCCAGGGCTCGCAAGTGTGAACCTCTGCTCAACTGTAACCTATTAAATCGTGACACGTTCAACCACAGTACCATATACTTATATTTAGAATATTTCTTACAGAAATTCCTTTAAGCAAAAATCGACCTTGATGAGACGCCGCATCATGAGGCGTCTCATCTTGGTCAACGTTGTTTGCCCAGGCCTTTTTCTAGACGCTAGGCATAAATGGGTTTACTTTTCGTTCTGGTTAAGATCGGACACGGACGACAGACACGAATTTCAAAAACAGAAAATTATATACTTGAGTTACTGTGTCACTGGTTCAAAATCGTAAGTCGATGTGAATGTCAAAAAATACATACTGCTACCAAAATGACATTATAATAGTTTTAACACAAAATACTATTCACATATAAGCAATTTTTGCCGTTTGTTGGCTATAACTATGTAAAGTATATTGTGTAACAACAACTCAATGTCGTTGACCTATTGGGTTTTATTTTTTACATCCGTCAAAATAACATATCCAGGAAAATGACATTTCGTATTATAAACCAGACATTTTATAACAGTGTGATATAAACAAAGATAATCATGACACAATTAAAAAGTTTTAATATATTGAATATCGGGTACTTGGCTATGACGGAAATTATTGATTCTAAAACTTGTTGTATGGATTACGGGTATATCCCGTGTGTTACCTCGGATTAATTAACACTACTTACACCAATAATATACATAAGAAACCACTGATCCTAACTCGATTAATGTCAGAAAGATTATGACAAGACTGTCTCTAACCAATGCAGCTTGTTATAACTTAAACTGTACAAGCAGAAACATTTACTTGATGTTTAAAGCACGTTGAACATTTTGCTACGTATTGTTTTATACTCATAATTGCGTGAATATTCAATACATAATGAAAATAATATATAAATAATCAAAAACACACAAGATCCAAGTAGACCTCTTCGTTCTGTCTGGGCCTTCTTATTTTTAAAACTGATAAAAAATCAACAGGTATTTACAGCGTTTTTTGCGATTTGCCTATTGGATGACCTCGTTATCAGTTAAACAGGAAGGTCGTCTGCGGAACTATTCACTTCCTTTGGTCCCCGGCTTTGTGAGGTTGAGCGCCTCTGTTGAGAAGACGTCGCTCTGCGCATGGCCAAATGTTGGCCAGTACGGAGACGTGTAGTGGGCGAGCTGATGCTGCATGTGTTGCTGCCAATACATCTGCTGCCAGGCGAGGTCTGAGAAACTTCCGGCGCTCCAATAGCCTACATTCATCGGGGTCTGAGATGGATAGAAGCTGGTGTAGTTTCTGTACGGCCGTGTGTTTATTGGAGTCATGTCGTACGTCGTTCCACCACCGATCATGTGCTGACCAAATCCGTGATGTGATATTCCAAAGCTACCGGTACTAAGCCAACTCGGGTCGTTCGTGACTTTGTCTGCTTTGAGCGATGGAGGCGATGTGTCCGTAACATTATTAACAGTCGGCTCCTCAGCGCATGTTCTTTTCACAGACATCTGTGTCGAATCTTCAGTTTTACTCCAAGTCCTTTTTCTGTTCTGACCGGAAGAGCCAGCTTCAACAAACGTCCCGATAGATGGCAGGCTCGGCGTCTGCACGCAGTCCTTCCGGGCACCCAGGAAGTCGTCCTCGTCTTGAGGCTGGAAGCACATCCGGGACGGAAGACTCAGTGGCTCGCCTCGAAACTTCCGCTCTGGTACGACAGGGGCCACGTTGAGCTGTTCGTGAAGAAACCGCATGTACTTATCATTGTCTTGCTTGGACCGTTTCTCAAACATGGCATAGGACACGTTGTCGTAGTCGATGCTCCACGCCATTTTGTCGTTAGACATAATACAGCACTTGGAGCTGTGCAGGGCTTTACGGAGACTTCTTTTCCAACCCTTGTACGGGCCGCCAAAGAACGGGAACATCTTCACCAAAGACTCCTGGATCTGCGAGAACGTGAGCTGCTTCTCCTTGGACTGATGAATAGCCATCACCATCATAGCGTTGTAAGTGTATGGCGGTTTCTCCAGTCGAGGAGAGACCTCATCGAGAGTGGTCCTTTCAGAGCGGCCGGAAACCATCTTGCCGACGCTTTGAGAAGGCGCAGCTAAGGTCTGATGTGACGGTACTGGCAGACTTGTAGTGTGTAGTGGGTAGATGAACTGAGGCGAGGCTCTAAAGAAGTTCCATGCGTCAGCGTGTCTCGAAGGTGTTGAATGTCGCGGCAGGAAGTCGTTCTCGAGACCCATCACGTTGTCCACCAGCTGCGAGTTTTCTTCGGAGCTTCCGTGTGAATCGGGCATCTGGTACCAGCGATCTATCGCTCCATAACTCACAGAGGGCTCGGGGACTCCTACAGTCATTAGCCTTGAGTCTACATCGTCCCGGCTGCAGTTCGCCGGCGTCGCCAGATTCCAGGCAGCATGTATTGCGTCCGACATAAAGTCACTAGCCTCTGGCATCTGGTACCAGCGATGTGCCGTTCCAATGCTCGCATCGGACTCAGCGGCTTCGTCCGCCAATAAGTTCGAGCATTCATCATACCGGACTTTGAACAACGGGGACGATTGATTCCCGGAGGGATACGCAGAATTAGTAGAATCCGAAAGGACGTCACTGTCGACTGCAGTGGTGCACACCTCAGTTTCAGACACAGTTGAATTATGCCCGTCATCTGTCGAAGTTTGACAAGCGGTCGGTGCGGTCAAAGGGGCGTCCAGGTCGATCGTGAGCAGACCACTAACGGGCGACTCGATGTCTTCGTAATCGGTACGTGTTTGCCCTTCTGAAATAGAAACAGGGACGTTTCATTTTATAAATATGTATGAAGGCTGAAATAAATAAATTAAATAATGGAACGATGCGCATAATTTGACAGTATACCAAATTAGGTATACGATGGTAAAATTATGCAGCTTGTCATTCCCAAACATGAAATTGATAATCGGTGATATTATGAATTTTATTTCCATTTTACGATGTATGAAATCTTCATATGCTTTGTAATTTTATACATAATTCATAATATGAAATGTTATTGAATTATTTGTGTTGAACATTCAGCATTTCACACATTTTCTGTATTCAGACGGTCTCATTTGTGGTCTATTGTTCCTTTTATTCATTCTTATCAATAATTCAGGTAAGTGCTACCCGCAATATTAAGTTAAGACATTATGAACTTGTTTCTCAACTATACTCGTATAAAAAACAACAAAAGTCTGTACATATTGACAATTTATTATACATACATATCATAATATATATGAAGCGATCTCTGGGAACACAATACTTAATGTACGTGCACTTTCCGCCTTTATGGAGTTTTTCGTTTATGATTGAACGGTCGTGCAACTTTACGTCACTTTTTTACTTTGGGGTAAAATCCACGACACACTAAATAGTTATGTAATTTACATGCACGAAACGGTGGAGTGTAAAAAATGTATGATTATAGGTGGTTGAAAAAAAAGGATAACAGAAAATAACAAATTTCTCAATATTTTGGGGAAAAAATCTGCCTCGAGCGATGAATATATCCTTCATATCCTACCAACGAAGTCTCTTCTAAACGAGGTCCCGTATAGGCGAAACATTTCTTCACAGATTAGCCTATTCAGTAGTGAGTATACAGGTGGTATGCGTGTGGCTATGATATTATTTAGTAAAAACAACATCGTTGCACAATTAATGAAGTTATGGCTGTTCAAAGCAATGCAACCCGTTTTCGTGTCATTTTGAGTTGAATACCTTGTTATATATATATATAATATATATTTGATAGTGACTGTTTTTCATAGAAGTTGAGTTATGATATCGTTATAATTTAATTTTATTTAATTTTTTATTCAAAATGATGTTTTTACTTATTAATATCATAGCCACACGCGACCCTTTACACACATGCAGTAACATGCAGTTTTTATAGAGACCAACTCATCTACAATTAAATGATACTGCATGCTGAGGTTAGTGTAAGATGTGTCAGTGATGGAATAATTGTAAACTCAGCATCAACTAGAACACAATAGAACACAACCCCTTCTTCTTCATTATTTTTTATCGAGTGCACCGGGATTGTCTCCCATATGGCCATCACCCCCAGAAAGACGTGTTAGTTGGTTACGGGGGATAGTGCAAGATACAGGAGACACCCCGTTCCAGAGGTGACCCTGAGCACCTAGTACACAGCACCTCGGTTGAACGTCTCATGCGAAAGACGAGTTAGTAGGTTAGGTGCAGCGGGGGTTCGAACCAGCGATCTCTGGATTGTGAAGCCAGTGTGTTACCACTAGACCACGGATCCGCTACGAACACCACCCCTGATTACCTCTACATTTTTATAGGTCGATAATCAAGCAGCCGAATTACATGCTGTCCACATCGAAGGCTCTACTGAGGTGGTCTAAACTGACCAATCAGAACAATTGACATGACGCCTTATCTATGATCGCTCCGCCCACTTAATCACGTGGCTCAGCGGGAAGCAAACCTAGACAACCTAACACCAAAATGACTTCATTGCCTATATAGACCGTTCCATAATCGATAAATTGACCGCCGCCATATTGTCAGTCACGTGACTGTCCGCCATTACACTGCTGCTAACTTGTGCGAGTCTGCGATTCCAAAAGCCAAAGACCTAGAGAATACCCGCTTCACCGTTGTCGGATAAATAAATTACTTAATGAATTAATGTGAGGCGATTCTCACATTTTTGTTGTTTAAATGATTGTTTGAAGTTGAGATTGATTGTTACAAATAAAATGTTTAAAATGCTTTCGTGTATTTGTTTTTTTTATCTGTAATCAAGTGGTAATCATCGGCGAAAATTTGCTGGTTCAGTCGCTCATACTATGTCTTTGATTAGACTTGTTACTTTTAACGTTTCACAAACAATTCACGCATGTATTGCTGTGTTGATTTTAATAGCCGCAACATCAAGCAGATTATATTTTAATTAATACTTTTACAAGATTCTCGCGCAATTAATTTCCGCTAATTGTTTGTAATTTATCTCATTTGGTAAAAATGTACATTCCAAAATCATTACATATTATATTAAGTATGATATTATTGATACGCCTTCCATTATTTTTCTTGTTCTAACTGATATCAGAGATAAAAAATTGTGGTTTGGATTTACATTTATTTTTTTAGATGGAATTTTGTCACGTTAAAAAACGAGCTTTTTATCATGAGAGAGTAATATTGATCTTGGCGACCTTTTATGTGATTATTCGGAAGATGAAGAGAATGCGATCTATGTGATATATCTATATTTTCATATTTGATTCATTTAACAGCTATAAAGCTAAAAATACTAAAATTGTATTTTATAGGTCTTTGAAGTAACGCAAAACATATGGATAACGACACCAAATGTTTAGTCAATTAATCCACACAAAAAAACTCCGATAAAAAAAACAACTAAATAATATTTCAAAAATATACTATTAAGCGCCAAACGAATTTATTAATACATTTATTTGCAACTTTAAAAACGCGGCATAAGAATCAAATTAAAGATTATCTGAAGACTGAAAGGCCGATAATTTGACACAATAGAGCTCTATGCATAAGCCGTAATATTTTTTTGCAGAAAAGCTCCAATAAATTACAATAGTAATACATCTAATTATAAAAATACAATTATCAATGGCATGGACGCTAGTGTGATAAATAAATGAGTGTTAGAAAGTGTAAGGAGTGCGTTGAAAATAAACATACTACAAAGCCATATTAAAAGCAAAGGACATGACAGTATTTACATGTAATTTTAATTTGATGGGTTTTGTACAAAGAATGGCGCTATTGAGGAATATTAACATACAACTGAAAAAACACAACTTCATATGATGCAAATTGAACTGTGTACTCATGTTTATTGAAAACTCGTTACTAGTGAGTATGAGTGACACATATCTAACATTTTAACACACATATATTTATATACATATATATTTTTAAATATTTTTTACCTCTGTTTGGTGTCAAATGTAATTTATTGTTTTATGATATCGTTCGTGCATTGCCGTAACATCAAATCTTCATACCGAATGACGTAGTTTTAATTAACCGATACCCGCTAAATACGTTAAATGTTTTATTTTTATATTTTTTAAATACTTTATTTTTTCATAAATTAAACGGGCTAGTATCTTTACGGTGTACAATTTCTGATATTCTATATTGGACATAACTTTTAATTTGTAAAATATGTAACATATCTTATTTACGCAACTGTTAAGTATGTCGGAGGTAAATTATCTTACCAAATGACTGCTTAATACTACCAGGAAGATGAGACATGGTGGCATCATCAATTGTGTTAAATGACCAGATTGTCATCTGCCACCCAGTGTGGTTTATGACACCATGTGGTTAGTTAAGTCTGGACAATATCTGATCAAAACGAGATAATCGGATTATGCAGAACAAAGGGGCAACTAAACACTGGAATGCAAAGACATACACGATTTAAAGATTGATGCAAATAATCAAATGAAAAATATTGCATTTAATTTAATTAAATGCTTTTTTTAATGTGTCAATGTGTTAGTTTTTCAAGACAACCAAGACCATGTAATGACGGCCTTAGAATTTAGAAAGAAATTCATCCGTTGAATAATCGGTGCTCTCTTATATATGTTACCGATTGTAAAGCAGCAGTGTAATGGCGGACGCGGAGAGAATTCAGGGGAGATAATTATGTAATGACTAAATTATGGAACGGTCTATACTGCATGTAGATTAACGCGATATTCCGGATTATTTTTATGGACTTTTTGACACCATATGACACTTGTATATGGGGTTTGTGTCATTCAGTTTTTTTGCGAATGCAAAAAATATACGTTTATAGAGAACATCAGCTAATTATAACGGGTTTTTCGGTACATGAATAACGCTCTCAAACGCTTGCGCGCTGATCGAAATCGAACCTGCTATTACGTGTGATGTTGGTATTTGCAATAAATTAACATTCCTTCAACGGCATTAACCCATGTTATTTACGAAACATTTCCACTTGTGTATTTGACACGAAATTGCGCTTTAAACTGGGATTTCGGCGAAGTTTTACAAGCTTTCTGACACCGAGTGTACCAAAATTCCACATGTTATTACGTATAAAAATGATATTAATAATATTTAACATTGCTTATGGGACATTTATCAATCACTATAATTCAAAGCGCAAGACAGCACAATAAGGTTGGTCATTGTCATATATAAAGTAGCGCTGTATGAAGGGGAATTCAGTAAAGCTACTGTATCAGACGCTGGCGCAGGTACCGACTTCTCCCAAGTTCGGCATTTATTGGTTATATCAGTAATAATAAATCTTATTATGTGGCATTTATCGATTCGATTCTATTAAAATAGAAACATTTAGTCGTTTTCACTTGTTTCTGACACACACAAAATTCGATTTATAACGGGGATTTCGTTAAGTTACGCAAAATTGGTACCAATCTTCTCTATTATTCTTCAAGCACACGTGATATAATTCAAACTTAATAATGCGTAGTTATTTCTAACATAACATTTCCAGTTTTTTTCGGCGTTAGCTGTATACGCCAGCTTTTCACCTTGGCCTGACCTTTGTTAGCGTCCAATAGAATTCAAATAAAACTTCCCGCGGCCAAGTACAGATGAATACACTTCATTGACTGCATTGGCTGATTTGATAATACCACTAGAACATTGGAAACATGTCCGCGTCTTTGTTACACTGTTTTACTGCGTGTTCAGCATGAAACAGTTTTATTTCTAATTAAAGGGCTTAATAGATATAACAGTTTTACACTCAATCTCGACATCAATACAGTTTGTGCGTGCACCTTTTATTTTCAGAGGATTTCCAGCGCGAGAACGTTGTGTACTTAAGGGCCATGTTCTCATATTTAGTACTGACTTCCATATTCCTGTCAACATGTTATATGTAAAAGTATAAAGAGCAGTGGAAGCGATGCCTCACTTTAATGCAACCCGCGAGGTATAAGGGGTCAGTTCGCGGTTAGTGTGTTTGAATGTCAGAGTTTATATACAGGTCCATATGTGCTGATCGGAGTTCGCGGTCAGTAACATAATAGTTATATAAAAAGACGCTAAAGCGTGAACTAGGTGAACTGGAATTTTCTTTACCAGAAAGATGGTCAATGAAGATATCCAGCGATATTATTTTATGGCATGTCAATAATAGATTCTTAATGTGTTTTCAACAATAACATGATGAATATTATTTTTAATTAATTAACACGAATTATTCCATCATATTTACTAATGTATTATTGCATCATATGACTAATGTATTAAGTGTGAGCGCGATGATTCTCGATACTGTTAATAATCGAATCAAATACACGTAGCAATGCCCGATAAAAACACTCAAACAGGTTTGTTCGAAGAACGCGCGTATACATATTTAAAATATGAACGGAGACTTCGCGTGTGGCCGGTTGACTTTGGTTTTCTGTTTTGTATCTATAGGTTTATGACCAGCAATATGTAATAATGTAAAATAAGCCGTTTGATGCAGCTAAAAACTGCACATAAAAAGATATTAGCTATTCTTGATCTCATTCATTTAAATCTTTACCTTCCATAAACTCCAACCACAATCAACGCCGTATATCTTTTTAAAGATATTTCTTGTTAATAAATAAATGCTCCATAAGGGTGATCTCGGTAATTCTACACATTGAAGCTTCCACTTGCTCTTGTCAAGACCGCATTTCCGCGTTTGAAATGGTATATATTTAATTAATCTAACTTATGGATACCGAATGTCAGAGTTACATAAAACCTATTCACACAGTTTTTGAAATATTATGTGATAAAAAGATCGATAACGTAAACTATTTAAATCTGCTAGTATATCCGATAAAAATATATAATAATGTCTTTGACAGTGTTGACGTTTGGTTGTTCGTGGTGACGACCGCATGCATTTATACATCTCATACACTTCTCAAGATCTCTTTTCGGCTTTGGAAACGATATAAATTTTATGTCACCAACTAATGCTCGATTGGTCGTTGTCGGCTCGGGTACTACTTACATGTACCCCGGGTACATTTAAGTTTAATTCCCGCCAAAAATCCGATGTCGTAAAATGCGCTACCGATTATTGTCATTAGGAAACAAACTTCTATTTTTAAAAAAACCTTCATCAACATGTTGTTTAAATATGAGTTTCGATCATATAAAAGCCATTAAATAGAAAATTGACATAAATATAAACATGATTTTTTTAAGCCGACAACGACTTATTTAGTGTTAAAATTCCCGGGTGCGTTTAAGTGTATTTACCGTACCCGGGGTACATGTAAGTATACTTAACTGTACCCGGGGTACATGTGAGTAGTACCCGAGCCGACACTGACCAATCGAGGCTAACGAATCTTTCAGGCTATCGATTGTCCGAGTTACATAGTCCCCATCGACACCGATTAACCATTTTCAATCTACTTTTTTTATAAGAGGAAAACAAAAAGTAAAAGTGAACCTATACATAGCTTGTCTAGAAAATGGCGGAGAGTTGGTTGCTAACTAACGCGCCCGATTAATCGATCGCTGATTGGTAGATCAGTTTTAGATAAGAACTTGATTGACAGACGGCGTCATATCAATTACGTAATCATTTATGTGTAAAGGTTTCTTTCGTAAGAGGATTATCGCTTGACATTATTCGCGCAATTGTAATAATGTGTTCTTATGATCAACACAACTTTTAAACAATAATTTTTAATACACAATGTATCATTGTTTTATGCGATTTATAGTATTCAGCAATATTGCTTTTCAGACTTTTCACGCTGATTTAGAGACATGTTTGAAAAAAAAATTCCCACAAACGATTAAACAAAATACACGTGCATTTTAATTTAAAATCCGAACGTGATTGATTGAAGGGTCCTGTTCAAATGCTTATGTGTTAACAATATTGCATTATTCGGAATCTATGATAACCAAAAAATAACAACGAGTATAAAGGAAAGAAAGGCTTTATCCCATTTCATTGAAGAAATACGTTCGATTGTAATATTGCCATTACAGCAAAGAACATAGCATTTTTCGGACTTTACCAAGTTCGGTCATTTTGATCTATGGTTTTATCAATCGAATATTCGAATGTGATTAAAAAAGGAAAAGCTAATTATCAATTACGATTTAAGAATCAATTTACATTCCTAGTCATAAGTAAGCCGTTAAAGGCTACTGTTGAGTCATAATTCAATCAACCTCAGAAAGTCATTCATTACCCGGGTACGGTAAACATACTAAAACGTACCCGGGATATTTAACGCTAAATCCGTCGCTGTCGGCTATTTATTTTAATTTATTATGTTCACACTTATGTCAATTTTCTTTTAAATGGCCTCTATATTGTCGGAACGCATACTCAAAAAGCATGTTGATGCAGTTTTTTTAAAGAGAAGTTTGTTTAAGATAAACAACATCGTTTTACGCTAATCGGTAGAGCGTTTTACGACATCGGATTTTGGGCGGAAAAACAACTCGGGTACAGTCTAATATCGACCGGGTACGTCTAAGTATATTTACCGTAACCGGGGCACATGTAAGTATACTTATGGGTACCCGGGGTACATGAAAATAGTACCAGAGCGGACAAAGACCAATCGAGCGTCACTAGATGTTTCTTTTCAATCGGTCACCAAAGGTAACCGTTCAATCAGTTATAAATCAGGCATAATTAAGTAATGGGCAATACTTTTAAGTCACAAATCATACACAAACGTACTTTAGCTAAAGTGAAACATACAAATGCAAACGCTCATGGTATTAGCGTCCATTGGCAAGTAATCAGGCGCTACCATTGCACGTGCACAACTCATCTGGATTACAATGGCACGTATAAGAACTTCAGAATTATTAAACAAATGAATGATAAATAAAACGAAAGAGACACAAGGAAGTTGATTTACTAGTATCCAAAGCCATAGATATAACATTTAATGTGTTCGACGTATTACATAATCACATGTTGTTTCGGTAATCAATATTATGATAATAATATATTTAACATATCATCCTGTGTTTATATCAATGTCATTTAATCAAGAATAAACAAAAATAAAAGAATTTATTTATTTTCTAGATTTAAAAAATGAGACATGTTCATTCAATTGGGGTTTAGCACTAAAATGATCTAAAATAATATACGGTTGTTGTTTTAACTAAACCGAGTATTGCCTACCCTAAACTTTATTTGGTTCACCGGTGTGTTTTCTATCATTTTTGCTTAATTCTATAAAATAAGTTTACAACGATTGTTGTAACCGTACTTTCGATAAATTCATTTAAAAATGTGATACTTTTTTTTACTTTGATGATTTCTGAATGCAATTGCATGGATTTGCATATTGTTTTGAAATTGGAAATCGTTCAAAGTGTTAACAAAAAAATGCTTTACAACCCATCATTCTTTTGAAGACTTGTGGAAACAAATGACAACGTTATGGCCTAATTATAACAATACTAGTAAAACTATTGAAGAGGAGAAATCCATGTTTGCTTTCACTAACTCGACAGACCGGCAGTTTCACACCGACACTAAACTTTTTGATTTGGTATTTCATGTTGAGGTTTTGATCATATTTGGTACGTTCGTTCTTTTTCGCAAGATTAACTTTTGTCTACATAAAATACAGCAATCGTGATACATCGGCTATGTCGGATTCCTCCGTAAGATATAAATTTATGAAATAAATCGTCTGCTGATCCAGAGTGAAAATACAGCTGCAAAAGCAATGGGAAACAACTCGTGTGATGTGAAAATATAAAACGAATAATTGTCAAGCAGATCTAGCCTACCATTTTTAGAAGTTACAAAGACCTATAAAATACCACAAAATCGCTACACAATTGATGAGGTAATGGCTGTTCAAAGCAATGCATCCCGTTTTCGGGCGATTTCGAGTTGAATACCTTGTTATATATATATTTGATAGTGAATTGTTTTTTGTTTTTCAGAAAAGTTGATTTTTCGTTATAATATGATAATTTATCATTCAACACGATGTTTTCACTAATTAATATCATAGCCACACGCTAACCACCTCTGTAAAATACATGTATACTATAGGTCTTTGGAAGTTAATAGAAACAAACAACTTATTAATTTGTCTTAAATATAGAAACTTACCCATTATGACATTCACAAATACTCCAAAAATCCAACACAAAGCATATGCGTGAAAATTGACAAAATTTACGACGTAACGACACACATAAACCTCACAGAAGATACTGTCAGCAAAATTCATGCAAACAACAATTATAGAAGCACCGTCGACACCTTTTCTAAAAATAGACTACTCAACAAACGGAGTTTGCTTTTGAACTTGCCGCGCGCGTCCAAACAAGGAGCGCTCTAATATGTTTACCAAATTGAGAAAACAAATGGGGTGTGTTTGGCATGTTTTTAATTGGTGTTCGTTAATCAATCAAAGACAAGTGGTGTTTAAGTGAGGCTTTGAAATAGATAATTGGCTAATTAATACTGCATACTGGCTAGTTTTAACGTAAGCAGAGGGGGTAATCACGTGATGATCTAAACGGAATCAAGATGGCGGCAACCGTGCCGAAACAGGTATTTTTTGCTGTTTTCTACCCTTTGTTGACGGAATTTAATTTGTTTAATGTTGCCCACTTTCCAGCTACATTGCTAAGAAGGGTATTAGCGTTTATTTTGTGTTTAAAATTTATCTAAAACTCGACTTTACTCGGTGCAAATTTTTTTAGCGAGGACTGTTCGCCATGTATTTTGTGATCTTTGATGGGTTTCACAATGGAAAATTCGCCCTCGTGATGAAAATATAGAAATTGCAAAATGAAAACTTTGTTTCGAGTGTTTAGTGAATGTTAATTTATGCGATGGTTAGGGGCATTTGAAAATTGTTTTTAAATATATGCACGCTTTAAATATTTTATTATCTAAAGGGGTCCCGCATTTTACATGATCTAAAAGGGTTTCCGTTTTTAAAAGTCGAACATAAACGGAAATTAATAAGGTACCAAAACGGCTAAATTTGCTTACTATACGGACCAGTCGTTGGAACCATGATGATAATGGGCAAATGTTCAGGATTTGATAGAAACAAACATATTTTTGTGATATCTTGATAATGTCACGTTCAAAAAATTCATTGATTAAAGCCATAAGGTTATTTATGTGCTTATTACTGATAAGACAAAGACGCGATTAAAAATGTGCATTTTTCGCGATAGCAATATTCACACAAATATTTACAGAAACATGACTTATTTGTCATTTTATTTATACAAAGTGAAATTGATAAAACTTTTTGAATGGACTTGTAGTATTTAATTATAGCATGGCTTTTAATGACACCAATAAGGGTACTTCTCGTAACAATTAACTCGTATCGTTTACAATACACCAAACATTCACCGACGATGAATTACCAGTGAATTTATAAATCAAACTGAATTGAGCATATACGAACGTTGACGAGTGACGTCACGCGCACCTGCTAAATGACCCGAGTTTCTACTGGAGGGCAAAAAGCGCATATACAGAAGCTCTATCTCAATAGGAGGTTTTTGTGTGACGTCACAAGAGGGGTTTTCCGTTACTAAAAATAGATTGGCCGTCAACTTCTCGATCGCGGCCAATTACATTGTATCAGAGTAAAGGTCGTCGGAAGACTTAATACTTACAATTTCACAAAACAAAGCTATGAATACCCGTATTTTTTTAAGTAAGACTTTAATAAATGATATTTCAAAAATTATAAAACATATAATAATTTGAATATTATTATAAGTGGTGTGGAATCGATAGTGTTATTTTTCATCCACGATTGAAATTTAGTGTAAGGGGTGCATTGAATCAGTTATAAAACAAAGCTCTAAAATAGCTCAATACATTTCAATCTTGAAATGTAGTTTTAATTTTCTTTAACATTGAATGAATTTTCGTTTCGTTTACATTGAATGAAAATATTAATAAATTTAAGCATTCCAAGTGAAAAAACACCTGCATATTTTGCAAATTGAACTGTCTTTGCATGTACACGTATATTGAAAACTCTTTTGTAGTGATAATGAGCGATACAAGTCTAGCATTTTGTTATACCATAAATCTACACATTTTATATATTACGCAAGTATTTTATATCCGTATAATGACCAAACGCGATTGCTTGTTTTCATGATGATGTTTCGAACACTGCAGTAACGCACGATCTTTACACATTATAGCAGAGTTTACATTTGCAGGTACCCGTTAAATACGTTAATTGTGTAGCAGTAAATTTTTAAAATATTTTAAATGTATAGTGATTAAACACTTTATTGTTATGTTTAAACTGGCTAATATATATACTTAATAGTTCCAAGCTGTTAATCCATTTCAGACAAATGTCTTCTTTTTTTAATATGTTCAAATATTTTATTAAAGCAACTGTTAAGTTTTTTACTTAATATGCCAAGAGATGACATGGAGGTATCATAAATTGTGCTTAATGACCAGACACATGTGGTTTATGCAGAGACCCCATACAGAGTCATACAAGTATATGTCCCTGGGTTTATTACACACTGTTTTCTTAGTAATTGTCTGGACAGTATCCGATCATATCGAGATAATCGGTTTGCGATAAACAAAGGGGCAATTAAACACTGGGTTAAAAATGTTGAAACAAAGAGTGTAAAAACTGGTGTGAACAATTAAATAAAAGCATTAACATTTATCAAGAGGATTTAGTTATTAACCTGTAACAAGGTAAGTTTTTACAGACAAATAGGTTCAATCAGTTTCTATATGTTGATTACATAAATTCAATCAATTTGTTGTTTGTTTTTGTCATTATTTGTGTTCGTTTATTGGATTCAATTTAATCTGAAAGAATTTCACGTTCTGAGCATTTTTTGTTCTTCAAAAGGGTCGCGAATACGATTGTAACCTTATCACGATGCGGTTTTGACGGCCAAAATTTGAGCATGCGCAAACGTGACGTCATTATCGGAATCCCCAAAACCTCCTATATCTATCTCATAGTACTGCCTTGACAAAATCAACGTTTTTGTTGATAATCATGCATAATATCAAATATAATTTTAATTATGATGTCTGAAAAGACATAAGCATGCAAGGAACTTTATTTTTGAATAATATTGTTATTATTTATTTTTACTTCAAACGAACTCGGGAGTGGAAAACCATTTAAGAGCACATACGGTATATGGATACCACAAAATTTCTCTACTTGCACTTCTTTGCGACCATTTGAAGTTAAAACAAGTCTCAGAAATTGTAATTCTTTCAGAATAAAATAGATTTAATGAACGAAAACAATTGAGGATGAAGACAAACAACAAATAGATAGATTTTATCTTAGCAACATACCTGTATGCATGTAGTAACCTCTATATGTCTAAAAAAACTAACCTTGTTACACATTAAATAAATTTTATCGATTAATGTTATTGATTTATTAAATTGTTACACCAGTTTTGACACTCTGTGTTGCAGCATAGGTGTTAAATTGCACCTTTGTTCATCACAAATCGATTATCTCGTTATGATCGGAGACCGTCCAGACAAAGACAACAGGGTGTCATAAACCAAGGCACATTGGGTCCATGCCATAAACCACATGTTGCAGACGATTGTCTGTTCATTAAACACAATTCACGATACCTCCATGACATCTCTTGGCATTTTGAGAAATCAGTAAAGCCAAATTTTAAGGCAAAAAAGAAAAGTGGCTTCAATAAAATATTTCAACATTACAAAATGACGAAATCTGTCAGAAATGGATTAACAGGAACTAGTGCATTATATTAGCCAGTTAATTGAATCATTATAATACAGTGTTCAATAAATATAATTTTAACATATTGTGCAGTATTTCTGCTTCGTAATTAAGGGATCCGGCAAATGTAAACTTCGCTAGTACGTGTAAAGATTTTACGTTACTTCAGTGTACACAATACCATCATGAAAAGAAGCTATCACAATATGGTAAAAAATACTTGCGTTAAAGAAATGAAATTTATAATGTGTTTATAATAGAATGCTAGACTTTAAATTATCACTAATTATCACTAGCACGGACTCTAGATGACAATATACGCTCCGTGTCACTAGTAAAGAGATTTCAATATACATGCGAAGACAATTCAATTTGCATAATATGCAGGTTTTTTTCCGCGTTTGTATGATAAAATTTATTAACATTGGCATTCAATGTTAACGAAACGAAAATTTATTGATTGGAAAAGTATATAACCATAACATTTAATTTTTTTATGTATTCCGTTTTTGGCTTTGTTTGATAATTGATTAAATGCACCTCTTACAAGCTGATGAAAAAAAACCTATCCATACCATTAATAATTATTATCAAATTAATAAGTGTTTTATTATTTTTGCAATATCATTTATTAAAGTCTTACTATCAGAAACAATAAGGCAATTTCATTGTTTTGTTTTGTGGGATTGTCAGTATTTAGTATTCCCACCACGTTTACTCTGATGCTTATAACTACATTGTTTTTATGAAGAGGGATCGATATATATATGTGAATATACATTTATTGGTACTAAATATAATATATTAGCACTATTTTTTTTAAAGATATTCATTTTTATTTCGCATGTGTTATCAAAATATTGACGAAGCAAAAGCCCTTTATACATGCTTTACGTTACTGTAACCAGTGTTTTTGCCCTCCAGTCAATGCGCATGCGCGGAAATATCGAAATGTAAACAATAACAATCAACGTTCGCATACCTTGAACAGAAATGCCATGCATCATCGTGTACTATAGACCATTTATAAGACATTTACTCAGTTTAAGTTTTACAAATACACACAAATATGCGTTTATTAAAGGTTTTCACATACTACGTTTATCAAACTATTGTTGCTGTATAGTCGTGTGGGTGGTCCATATAGTTCGAACATCTGGCCCGTATTTCAATGTTTTCAAGTGAATATTAAAAATAATAAGTTCTGTGGATATTACTCATAATAAATTATAAGAATTAGAAGCTTTCCTGAATATAACCCATCAGAAACTATATATTTGTTGTATCGTGTTAAGTTATTATTATATCATTTTTCATTTTCTAGCATTCTCCACAATAACATATGAGATATGAGAAATAAATGCCAAAGGAAAGAACCTTTTACAGTCTGACGGTATGAATAATTCTATGTTGTTTTTGTGTTGTATATGTTCTATCAGGGACCTATACAAACATTGTTTGCATAGGTCTCTGGTTCTATGAATTAGATATAGAAACGATGTTCACAAAATATATGCCTAAGCAATTGATTTTGTTTTTATTCTTTGATTTCCTCAAAACGGCATTTTAATGTCGTTGTTTTTAAATGCGGCACTAATACATTACTTAATTTTACAGCGACCACGCTTTCGATTTGCCTGGAAGGAGGCGACTGCCAGGTCGGAAGAACGTTGACCACGTCGCCACGGAAAGAAATGATGTACAGAAAAGGGCGCTTGAGGTGCAATGGAAAAGGCACGAACAAACTACAGCAAAATATTACCAACCAAACGAATGGGCATTGGGTAGTTCTGGACGGTATACTTTTTAATTATGATTGAAAGTCTTGATAATTAGGTTTGCCTATTACTTATATATTGCTTGCATGTTATATTTAAAATTTGATTTTAAAAGCAATTTGATCAATCTTTATTTTACTTAAACATATAAATTGTGGTTTTGTTTAATAAAAAGCTATTGGTGTAATGTATTGCTTGCATGTCAAACGAATATATGATGCGTGACTATGCTTTATCTATGACACATTCCTGTTTACTAAGGAGTAAAAAATACTTATGGGTTGTTTATTAATTTATTTGTTCATATCGCCCGCCTGATTTTTAGCAACTATGTACAAAACATTCTGTTGTTTTTCGGTTGCTCTGTCCAATGTTTATTTTTTCAAGGAGATATGAATAATACCTAATTTGTTAAATATAACCGTATTACTACCAAAGGAATTTGATAGAAATATGCAACACTGTGTATCAATTCGTCAACAAGAAACAAAGACTTGTTTGAATTTTGACATGTTTGCTCTTTTTTTAAACTTGTGGTAAAGCGTAAAAATGCCTAGAACAGCGACTGATGAGAACACATGTATTTTCAAATGTTTAATAAAGTACCTTGTATTTCATATATTGAGTATTTCGTATCATTCTAAACACTACAGATACCTTGGAGGGACTGCAAACCTGCTAACAAGAATTTCGTTAACATCAAAATGGTTGATTGTAAAATTCCGCTGACAGCCCTTTTGCAAAACCAAATAAAGCGAACAAAATGTCGGTATGTATGTGGGTAAATTTTTGTACATTAAGCTTCTTTCCCTGTACTATATACAAGTTATTCACGGCTTCAACAAGGGAATTCTATGACAAAAACATCCTTAGAAGTACCTAATTCCCTTTCTGCATATTGAAGTTGTCAAGCTCACTTAGTGTACTGAGATAAGCAGACACACAGACGAATCGACAATAACAGATTTGTTTGTTCCGAATGACAAACAAATTCATGCGCAAAAGTTAGTTCGTGGAAACGAACAAGCGTTTTACGTCTTATAAGTTATACGGTGTTTACAATTATCACATTATTATGACATACTATTCAATAAGTACACTACTACATAATGTGAAATACTTGTAAATTAAAATAAACAAAAACTTTGTGTGAGTTATTTATTTTATCTTCAAACATAAAAAAAAATATAGCTCAGGGGGAGTTTTTCAAAAATATGTTTACATTATCTGAGAATAATATTGGAGAAACTATTAAATTGTTTTATATCCAGTGTGTGAGTATTTTTTGAATAGCAGCAATCAACTGCAACCGAAAAAGCCGAAATCAGATAAGGTCAGCGCATGAGTACCTTTTACACAAAATATAATCTCCTTTCAATGCTTTGAGTATCGCAGAACTTAATACTTATTGTTTTGATTACGACGCCGAAACTAAAATTGTGTCTTATCATTGACAATTGCACAATTAAACGTTAATTCACAGTTTCTAATCTAAAAAAATATATATGAGATAGCAAGAAATTGATAATAAAAATTAAATTTCGACGAGGATGACAAGTCAATCGCAAGTCCAAAGTTAATGTTTAGATAAAAAAAATGGCTGTAAAGATTTGTAGCGCGCATGTAATTCTTGCCACAGTGACAGGCGTGCACAGCCTGTCTCTCGTGTTGGAATGCGATGTGGTCCTGGAGATCCTGTTTGGATGTGTAGTGTAAACATCACGTATCGCATTTGAAACTTGGTCTTGCTTCACTGTGTACCACTGATGCGTGTTTTGAGACCTGTTGACGTGTGGCACATCGCTTTCCGCACTTGTCACTTGTCTCCTTAGCCTTCTCTCCATGTGTATGATTTCTGTTAAAATAATTATTCCATACAAGTATTAAGGTTTATCATTCACTGTCGGTCAGTTAAATACGGCAAACGATCGGAGTGGGCTCATAGATGAGATGCCACCAGGAAGTTCCGAATTATATTCTCATTAAGAAACTATAATTCAACGTTTCATAGGACACAATATACTGGTTATTCACAGGAAATGTTTTGCGAGTGTTTCTATTAGCATAAGGCAATCGAACTTACATTAATAATGATTTTGCTTCTACATCCATGCGATTTATATAATTTTGTTGACGTTATGGAACACATGGTATTTTAAACATATTTTTGTAGTTGTATCTGTACTAGACGAATAAATGACAACAATCGTCGAAAACATTATATTCAGTAACATCATTAGACGTTGTGGTAACAGAATTAAATGAATGAATTACTCAAAGTGTGCATATCAAAGGGTATGATATAGTTCCAACAAATTGATTGTTATACCTGTGCATCGTTAGCTTGTCCTTATAAAAAAAAACATCTTCCCGAAACAGCAGTATGGTGCATGTCCTCGATGCATGCCGACTGCAGCCGCTTTTGGATTTAAATTCCCTTCCACATTCAGAACAAAGCCGAAAACGATTGTTGTTTCCATATCCGTCTGAAAATAATTGGTTAATCTTTGTGAACACATTTTTTCGCATAAACTATTTAATATGTTTAAACTATACAATAAAACTGAAATGGAGCAATGATCGGGAATACATTTTAATTTCGCCTTACCATGTATAAAACCTTAATAATAATTGAGTTAACGCATACACGTAATTGGTTTCAGGCTGAAAGGCATAACATGTACATGTATATTTTGACGTCATATTGTTATACATCCACAATTATTTACATGTACTAGCTAAAAACGGCTGATAACGAACAAAATAAAAACAACATACACCAATGACGTAATAATTCGACGCTACGTAGCAGAAGCTTTACGTTAATGTAACAAATTGACCAACACATTTAAACCGAAAAGTATTTTGTTGAGGCTTTAATATGTGACGTAAAAATATAAACCCGGTTACTTAAGCAGTTACCACATACGATAACTACCCATAAGTACTTTAAGCGTTTTAGATAGGTAAAAAATTGCCAAGCCATTACTGCACAAAACAAACGATGACGGTACAGTTTATAAACAAAACATAAAGGCGAGTATCAATTTCATTATACAATAGAATTTAATATTATACAATAGAATTTAATAAGAAAGAAATTACCAATCGAATATCAACAAGAATATATGACTTTATTGATGATGCTGGAACAGCAGCGTCTAAGGTTTGATAACCAGTAAAAAAATCTTTACAATGGCGACCTATGTAAAAGACCGAGCCAGTCCGATTGAGATAACTCGATTTTTCAGTTACTTCCCTTGGCATTCGCCACTGCGTAGGAGATTGCTCGTTGATTTTCATTGATTACATTCTCCTAGCAGAGTTGTCGTTCGTGTTGATAAAGGTTAATATTAATAGAACAGCATATCCTGGGGAAACAGATTCAATAAGTGTATCAGAACGTTAATTTCAAATTAGTAATTTTACATCCATTTTAATTTTATAGACCAATGAAACAACTATATATTTTCTCTATTTTGTTTGATATTTGTTCTCGATTTTGTAAATAAATAGCGAATAAAAACATGTAAAATTAACTTTTTACGTCATCACAAAACTAAAGAATGCGAACAATTTCGAACCTGCAAATTGTAAACGCTGCACTGCTATGATATATATAGATAAAACAACATTTTCTTTGCGGCATTGTCCGTCCCGCTAGCGCAGTGGTAAGGACGTTCGCTTTTTCTCCTTTACGACACCGGTTCGATTCCCACTCCCGGCGCAATGTTATATTTTGTCTGTTTTGTGGTCACCATTCCGGACAGGTGTTTTTTTCCGGATAATCTCACCCCCCGCAGCATTTGACCATATAAAAAATTAAAAAGTATTTCAGTACAAAACAAAAAGCAGGAAAGTGCAGCTATCATTCAAAATTCGTCCCAACTGTCGTCAATCTAATCTTATTAGGTAGGAGTGCTGGACACACTCCGGGTCCCAACATTATGCAGCCTCAGCGCGGAGGTAACTCATTACCTTGGAAAAACACAAATACACACACTGGGTGCAGCCTAGGCGCGTATTGACTCAAACAAGGCAACAAAATCAAGTGCAGGCACAATCATTTAAAATTTACATATTGAATACGATATTCTAACAGAAATTACACAACCACCTAAGTGTACATACCATGTTTGATATTTCGTTCGATTGTTAGATTTCAGCATATACATGTATAAGGTCATTTCGCTATTAGTTAACTTATCCATATGTTCGTGGGCGAACTCGGATAGTCAAGTGCTCATACGATTGAGCTCACATGGTCCGGCTATGTGCTCATACCTACTTTCGAGAATCATCATGAAGGTATTGCCATACTTAATGAACAAGAATGTGGCCCGCCTCCCAGTTTCGCTCAATGGGTCAAGTTACCCACGGGTACTACTTCCCCGTACCCCTTAACTTTTTTTTGTACCAAAAATGTTTCGTACGCAAATTTTTTTCGTACCAAATTTTTTTTCGTACCCAAAATTTTCGTAGCCAAATTTTTTATCGTACCCAAATGTTCGTATCAACATACACAATTGTGGTAATAAAGATAAACTTAAATTGATGTTTTATATCCATCCTCTTCAAAAGCATCGTCACACCAGTACTGCCAGTACTTTGATTTATATATGAGTCATATACTTTTGAAAAGAAAGGAATTCTAAAATTTTCAGTCGATTATTAATATCTAGCATTTTATTAACATTTGAACGAACACGTTTTACAACAGTGTCACATTGCATAAAAGCATTGAAAACACACGAATATGCATAAACGGTAACTATATATATTGTGACAAAGTATGACTCTAAAAATAGTGTATTATCTATATTATCTACTATAAAATAAATGCATAATTGGTAGCTGCCTCTTTGTGCTTACGTGAATCGACAATTGTTTAAATTTGTACGCGTCTTTCACGGAGATTCTGTTTTAATATAATACGGGACCCGTATTTCAGATCATGAAAATGCGGGACCCCTTTAGATCATAATCTGTTTTAAGCGTGCATACATTTAAAAACGATTGTCAAGTGTCCCAAACTAGCCAAACGCATAAATAAACATTTACTAAACACTCGAAACAAGATTTTTATTTTGCAATTGCTATATTTTTATCACGAGGGCGAATTTTCCATTGTGAAACCCAGCAAAGATCACAAAATACATGGCGAACAGTCCTCGCTTAAAAATGTTGCACCGAGTAAAGTCGAGTTTTAGATCGATTTGCAACACAAAATAAACGCTAATACCCTTCTTAGCAATGTGGCTGGAAAGTGGGCAGCATTAAAAAAAAATTAAATTCCGTCAACAAAGGGTAGAAACAGCAACAAAAAATACCTGATTCGGCACGGTTGTCGCCATCTTGATTCCGTTTAGATCACCACGTGATTACCCCCTCTGGTAAGGGTGCCTTTAATTTAACCGAACAATGGTGCTGAAAATATAATACAATGTGACAATTGGATTACGGTACGGGGCTGCTTCAAAATACTGGAGGTGTTTGGATATATCCAGAATTAGTAAATTCAAATGTATTTATTCCTATAGTTCAAGCTAGACTTATTGATATGTACATAGGTTTGCGGCTCATGATTTAAGGTAAAAAGTTCATTAACTTTATACAAAGAATTGAAACATCGATTTGAATTACCAGATTAACTTGAAGGGGCCTTTTCACAGATGTTTGGCATGTTTTTAAGTTTGTCATTATATGCTTTAAATTGATAAATGTAGACATTTGATCTTAAAAGCTCCAGTAAAAAATCAAGAATAAACTTAAAAAATGGAAACCACCGCAGGGCTCGAAACAGTGACCCCCAGAGTCATGGTTTTAAAAAACAATTAGACCGCTCAGCCATCCTGCCAAGTATGTATGCGAGACGTATTTTATACTTTATATAAGCAATCTTCGTAGTTTCACAAAATAAAACGACAACAACAGAACTCTCCATACTATTCAATCGTTTTGCGTTGCAACGCTTTACAATTTTTAGGTTTTTAAATCTTCAAAAGATGCATATAATGGCTATATTAGACCATGGTAAATGTTCAGTATTATTGTTCACTCACAAATATCATAACTAAAACGAAAATTTGAGAATCTGACACAACTATTTTCAATTTTGTCAATTTATCAAAACGTGTAAAGATCCCTTTAACATTATCCAAAACTTTTATTAAAGAATTTTTTTATCAAAATTAAGAATTTCGTCCCACATGGTTAAATTAAATTTGGGAGACATATAAATACTTATTCATAAAAACGAACGCAAATGTAATATATGCAACTCAAATGCTATCGAAGACGAATATCATTTTGTAATTGTATGTTCTTTATACAGATTTTAGAAATATGTATATTGACAAATTCTATTAGAACCGACCTAGTATGCACACATTTTATTCTTTTGTTAACAAATGCTCAAAACCAAATTCCTAAATAAACTCGCGATATATTTTGAAAATGCTTTAATAATGAAAACTGATACATTGAATGCAAACGTGGAGTAATATAATGGCCTGAGTGCATTTTAAACACCTTATTATTTACAATTTTGGTCACTTTGGCATTGCTATGCATGTGCTTATTTCTTAGATATTGTCAGTTTTGTATATATAACGATGAACTGGAATTGTTCAAGTTATATGAATAAACATTCTGTTCTGTTCTGTAAACGAACATCAAATACAAGAAAGGGTTTTGGTCAGGTATGCAACAGAAACATTACCCGGTTACCTATCATAGTAATCGTTTGATTAGATGTTAACTGAAGAACTTCAAACTAAGTTCCAGTAAGTATTAATTCAAAATTGTAATAATGCTTGTACACGTTCTTCTTTCCAAAACATATGTTGAGTAAGACTGATCGCTTACGAACTATTTTATCATACAATTGATTATGGAGCGTGTTCTTAAATTTATCAATACTTATGATAATGATGGCGATAACAACAATAATAATAATAATAATAAAAATAATAGCGATTGATTTTGTATCGCCATTATATAATTATGAAGGAGATAATTACGTCAACGATAATATCGCCACTCTCGACAGATTCCAAGTTTAACGTTTAACGATTAAAACAAAACAATAGTCAATAAAAAATTCGTTGGGTCGGGTCGGCGGGTCAACATCGAAAAAATATGTGGAATTTCGGGTCGGGTCGGATCAGGATTAAAATAAGTTTATACCAAACAACTGCATTTAATAACGCATTTCCTTTAGCAAATACATTTGTCAAAAATATAGACAGCTAATCTATTAGAAGACAACGTTTCATTGATCAAGTATTGCCGAAGTACTTGATTTTATTACTATTCATTAAGTATAAACCTAATTGTTGGAAATTCATGTCAATTTTGCACGGGAATAAGGTCATACATTAACACCTTTATTGGCTAGAACTATAAAAAGCAGGGGAAAAAACTACACGTTTTCAACCTAAAATAAAGCTTCTCTCACTTTTAAGTGAGGGCAAGGAAATAATGTATTAATGTCTCATTCATGTCTGTTTTAAAGGACGTTTCAAATTTACAGCCGATATAGATTTGTAAATCAAGTTCTGTTGCAGAAATTTTCCATATATTAGTCTGAAATATTTTAAACATTTCAAAATATCATTCACCACTTACTTTGGAATGGTGCATTTATTCTCTTGATTTGAATTGAAAACATCGCTTTGCTTGATTTTTAGAATACAATTTTACTCCAATTATATCTGCAGAAAAAACCTGCACATCTTCCCTTTCATGACTTAGCGGCCCGACCCGGTTTCGTTGGCAAATTCTTTGTCACGAATCCGCGGGTTATTTGTTGACTCGAGAATCCGATTCGACTTCAGGTAACCGTTTGAGCCCGCAGTGTCACACTGTTTCAATGTTTCCGTCTGCAGCTCTCCACATTCGAATTGTTTTTATACATATGAGTTGAAACAAGCGAAAATGGGTCCTGTGCGAGCAGTGTTACTCAAGACAAGACAGCGAATCTGCGCAGATGGGAAGTGGCAGACAGACAGACAGACAGACAGACAGATCCGTCAGGAAATCGCGAAATATTCCACACTCAGACCAACCAGCGGAAAACGGTTGATACTCGCTGAAAACGCTTCCGGCTGGCCCTATGATAGGCGTTAGCCGATTAAAAACAAGTAAGTAATAAGGTATATGTACCTGTTTGAATACTCAATTTCTCAATCGAATCGAGGAATCGGCGGCCATTTTTTTCTCAAATCTGACCACGTGATTCCAGCATTACACAAGCGTATTTTTTAAATCATGGTTCGAAAAGGGCGTTCATTTTGTTGGGCAAAATATTGAAACTTTATCCTTTTACAGTTCCGATGAGTTTTGTAAAGTATTTGACTTCCATCCAAATTACCTTCTTTTCCTTGGTATTACTAATGCAGTGGCAAGGTACATTAAAGTCAGCAGCTCCAAAGACACAAGTTTCATGAAGCCTTTTATCCCGGCTATTATACGGTCCATCTTTGTAAATACCAAGGGTACGAAACCTGTGTACGATATAATTTCAAAAAGCGAGTCCTCACCAGTGTGTATAGCTAAATGGTTGAATATTTTTAATCATATTGAAACAAATGAATGGCGACATATTTTTGATATGCCTTTCCGTATTACACGGGATACCAATTTACAGTGATTTCAATTTAGAACTATACATCGAATTTTATGTACAAACTATTTTCAATTTAAAATTGGCCACGCCACTACAGCCTACTGCACCTTTAGTGAAACTGAATGTGAAACTATTCAACATTTAATTTGGGAATGTAGTCATGTCAATCAGTTAATCAAACAATTGTTTTCTGGATGTAATCACTTTTCGAACTTTCTCAATATGCATTCCTTTATATTGGCACAGTCAAATTCAAGTGGTCCTTTAAATTTATTTTTTGGTTTTATAAAAATGTTTATTTATAATTGTAAAATGAACAAAACTCGACCAACTCTTACAGCAGCAAAATCGTACCTGTCCTTACATTGTCAAGTACTAAGTAAAATTAATTATTTTAATGACTTGCGTAAAAGAAAAGAACGTGAACTGTTGTAACCCATTTTCCAGTAGTTTTGATAAGAGACTTAAAATCAATTGTTTATTAATAACATTATTTGCTTATATTATAATGTAAAAGCTGTTGATTGTATTACGTATAAAATAAGTTATAATATGCATATATTGTTTCTTAGCTATGTACGGTGTGGAATGCCCTCGACCCATACACACATATCGACGAGGAAATAAAATATATTGAACGGAACAAAAAATAGTTAAGTTAAAACATATACCATTATTGTACACCCCCCAACTCGAGTTACATGCGACAATGGGCAGATTTACTGTAACATAAACATCATTTAAACATTTTCAAAAGGTACGATATTAGATAAAAGTGTAAACGTATCATAAATATAAATAGTTTTTACGATGTATTAAAATCTCATTGCAGGCTTTCGCAGTGTACTTAACAAAGGACTCATTAGACATTAACTGACAAAATTGATCTGAAGTATATAGCGTTAAGAAACTAGGTTTAATATTCATAATATTATCAAACATATATTGGCGCATTATGTCATACAAGCTGCAGTGCATTAGCACATATTCGTCATTGTCTATATATGTGAGGTAGTGAAAGCCAGTCCGTTCATGTTCGGGTACTCCCTCGTATCTGCCTGTTTCTATTCTAAGGGTTGCAGACGGGCATCTATATTTAGCTAATTCACTTCTTCTTACTCTTGACATACCATAACATTTAAGATAGGGTTCAGTCTCAAAACTAGTGTAATATGTCATATAAGTTCTGAAATAATTCCGTCCGCCTCTTGCTGTGTTATTACTTGCTTTCCAACTGTTTATATATTTTGCAAACATAAGAGTCACTACTTGATCGATACTCCGAATGTATTTTCTATGTTTATGTGAATATTTTTTAAATGTTAGCGGTTACGATACGACCAAACAAAACACGTTTGTTCAGTCGTGTGCTGTCCATATTCACACAGCGGAAATAGTAATATTGTCCCAATATGCACTTCCATCGACGCAGGATGGAGGTTCCCAGCCCATATCGCCAGCCGCATTCTGTGTTTACCTGTCGACGCCAAGAGAGTATCTTCCTGCGCGGAGCTGTACAGCGTTGATGCATGAGAATTTCCCAATATAGCGGCGTAGTAGCTGATGATCGGCCATACAAAGTACCGTAGAGCTTGTTGAAGATATTAAACGGCATTCCTCCAAACGCTTTATCTTTGGAGATGAGTAACCCGAGGGGTACGTGTTGCTTATTAAGCAACAGATTTAACGGTAATATTAAAGTCTTAGTGTTATGTCAGTACGAGTCCCAGATACCTGTAATGGCCTGTGTATTCAATATTTGACTCACAGCAAAAGAAGACGGCTTTTGAGAGTTCTGCGTTTCGACAGTGAAATTGAATTATTTTAGTGATTTTTTAGTATTTATTTCCATGTTATTTCCTTTACACCATGTCCATAAAGAAATAGCAACATAGTGAAAAGAAGGATATCTCATAAAGCTCCACAAGAAATGCGATCTGTATTCCTGCTCCAACCACTGGGGGATAACGCTGTTTTCCATCCCAGGAAAAGCGTTGAATCGCATCCTGCTGAATCAAATTAAGTGTGCTGTAGACTCGCATCTCCGTGACCAACACGCCGGCTTCCAAAAAGAGAGGAAGTGCACGGATCAGATTTTAACCATGTGCAAACTTTTGGAAATCCTGTAGTAGAACTCACCCCTCTACATTAACCCTTTGCATGCTGGGAAATTTGTCGTCTGCTAAAATGTCGCCTGCTGAATTTCTAAAATTAGCATTTTCTTCGATTTTTTTCAAAGAATACTATCCGAATAGCAAACAGTTTGGATCCAGATGAGACGCCACGTTCTGTGGCGTCTCATCTGGATCCAAACTGTTTGCAAAGGCCTTCAAAATCCGGTTCCCGCACTGAAAGGGTTAACTTCATCGCCTATGAGAAAGCTTTCGACAGTATTGACCGACAGTCCCACTATAAATTATTGACACACTAAGCAATGCCAAAAACGATCGCAAAGACCATCAGGAAGTCTCATGAAGGGAATACCTACATAATCCTTTACGACCGACAGCTCACCGACGCCCTTCGAAGAATGGTCCGGATTGCGGCTAGGCTGCTTACTCTAATCTTTCCTGTTCATGCTGGCCATACACCTCGACGACAATCGGAGTCCAGTGGATACTTTGGAAACAGATGTACGACCTCGACTTTGCCGACGAACAAAGGGAATAGCAAGGTGTTCGTGGCTAATGAATCCAATTCCACAACCACCACAGTCCAAGGCGAGGAAGAAAGCTTCACCTATCCCGGCAGCATTGTTGACAACCATATAGGAACGATTCTTACGTATGAACCCGCATCGGAAAAGCGTGAGCATCCTTCCATCAGTTAAGGAATATATGGGGATCAATTGCGATATTCATCAACGTCTTCAATACCATCGTGAAGCCAATACTACACTATGGGGAAGTGACCTGGAGAACGACCGCTAAATACATAAAGACAATCCAGGGCTTCATCAACACCGACCTAGGAAGATTCTTAAGATTTGATGGATATTGTTGTTGGGTTCCGCAATTAATTTACAGGTCCAACAGCCTCTTTACGAGTGTATCTAGAGAGTTGACCTGCGTTTGCGAGACACGATTACCAACGATATCACCAACGCATCTTATACGACAAGGCGATCTCTGATCTGCAACCACAAAGAAAAGAGGAAGAGAGTGCGGTCTTGAAACACCTGGCACCGAGACTTGGGGCAAAGCTGATCGGCCAAAGGCTACCACAGGCGGAGGTGAGATGAGATGAATCTACAGACAAGGTACAAACGTGTAATGTTATAGGTTGACAGAGTTGCTTTGTCTGACCTGTTTATATATATAGCCGTGCGTTTTTAAATGTATCACGTATATGGAGAAATTAGAATGATCACTCATCTGTTACTCTACCATATTGAACGACGTTCTTTAGAATACTCGCATAAACATTTCTATAGGATAAGGACCGTAGTCATTACAAAGGCTGTCCTTTTGTTGAAGAAGATAAAAGAAAAATACATACGTTATAATTCGCCAATTACTGTCATAACCAACATAAATAAGAGAACAATTCACGTTTTTTGGGTTCGGTTTTCGGTTTAAAAGACACACTATCGGGAAATGAGATATGCTTTTAAGATCGTATCGAATATTTTGAAATTCAATTGACAGTACTTTTGTCTATCCGTCATGCGCTGAAAATCACGATTAAACTGGTTTATAAATAAAGTACGTTGGTGGGAGTACACTAGTATATTAATAGTCTTTGTTGAATAAATAGGCTTGTACTTTTAAAAGATATATTTGTAAAATTAAATTGGATGAATTGAATTTCAAATTTAAATATAAATCGATTTCCCTAAATCATAAATCAGGAATATTCTCACATGACGATGCGTGAAAACGAAAAGCTTTTGGAAAAGGATTGACAAGCCGTAGTAGCCACCGTTTGGATATTTCCGGTGGTTGGCCGTGTTCGCTCCGATAAAACTCTTTCAATGATGGCGTTTATGATAATTATTTTGTTGGCATTGCTAGCAGGAAAGGAAGTTGGAGCAGCGAATGTTTCTGACACACAGAATCTTCTCACGGACCTATCGCAAGACTACAATGTCAACATTAGGCCGGCAGTCGATCAACTATCTCCAGTCAATGTATCGTTACAAATGTACCTGAAATCAATCATGGAATTTGATGAAGTTCAGGGATCTATATCCTACACCGCAGGCTTCCTTATGATATGGGAGGACTACCGTTTAGGCTGGGACCCGTTGCGTTACGGGGGTTTGACAAAGTTGACTGTTCCGTTGAAACAGATTTGGTTCCCGGAGCTGATTCTCGTGTCGCCTGCGACGGACAGAACCTATTTAGCAAATACTCAGAGTAAAGCGCGGATTTGGTCCGGTGGAGAAGTAGAATATCTAGAGGGGGTAATGATAGAAAGCACGTGCGATGTAAATGTCAAGTACTATCCCTTCGACCTTCAGTCTTGCAACACATCCTTCATGGCACTGGGTTACTACCAAACAGAAGTATATCTAATGAGGAGGACAGAGTCAATAGATCTAACATTGTATCATGGTAACTCTATGTGGACTTTGGAATCAACGTCTGTGAGTGTGGCAGATATCTCGACAGGGTCGAGGAACAAGAAGTGTTCTTCACATTCAATCTGCGCAGGAAGCCGGTCTATGCAGTCGTTACCGTTCTTTTACCAATTTTATTTCTTGGTACTCTTAATGCGTTTGTGTTTTTGTTGATACCCGAATCTGGCGAGAGGATTGGCTACAGCATCACGACGCTGCTTTCCATCGCCGTCTACATGACAATCATCATGTCTACCTTGCCGCAGTCCTCAGACCCAACTCCGCTTATCTTCTACAAACTTTTGGTCGACCTCGCCTACAGTTCTCTTATAATTGTAGCTGTGATCCTGAACATGCGCTTGCACGCAAAAGACGACGATGCCTCGATGCCAAAATTTTTTGTATCCTTCTATCTCGCCCTGACGTGCAGAGGTTGTGGCGGAAAACCAGTGAGTCCAGCATCGCACGGCTTTGCGACGGATAAAAATGTCCTAACTCTTAATGAAATGAAGACGAAACCTGATGAACTCGACATGCCCGTGAATTCCGTGGACGCTAAGAAAATCACATGGAAGAAGTTCAGCTCCCTTCTGGACACTATTTTCTTTGTTCTGTTCATCTTTTATTCGTTTCTTAGTTTCGCCGTTTTCCTTGGTGTTCTGGTCGGCGGGGCATAGGCAAGGACAAGATCGGTGACAAAGTTAACATATCAAAGTAACATATTTGCAAATTTTCTATTTTATCATCGACTCTAGAAAATAATATTAGTCATAAATTTACTTTTAATAATGTCTCGTTGGTGAATTAAAATTGATCCAAACTGCGAAATATATGACCATGTGCCTTATATAAGTGGATTGCATAGACCTCGATTCTTTTAGCTTATCATTGATTTGTTGCATGTTATGTCCAGTCTTAAATATGTGAATATATCATTTAGAAATTAACACTTGTATATCATCTTCATATATTGTGTTGCGGGTTATATGCTTATTCAAGCGTTCACATAATACATTGTTGTAAATTGCTATAAAGATTTTGTTTCAAACAATGAAACATTGAAGTTCAATATTCAAATTTCGACAAAGATAAAGTTTTTCATGTGAAGCAATGCTCAACACTTAAGGTGTGACTTGCTCGCTGACGCATGATATGTCAATGGAGGTTTCACTTTCAAGTTTAGCTAACAGTTTTTCATAAAAACCACAACACGTTTGAAAAAAAGACTCTAATCACTCACTAAAATGTGATAATAACGCAGTTATTTCAGTGACGCTGTTGTCCATACACATTCTGAGCAATTTTTCCAGAAGTTAATACAGCGATGGAATTCAAACAAAATTATTTCTTAAATAATAAAACAAAAAATGTTATTTTAAAATGCCCTATTAGAGTAGACCTGCGCAAAAGTCATTAAATATCTGATACATGTATTAATATATATATATATATATAATATAAAGGATTGCAAGGAGTGTATAACGAAATTTCAATAATGTTATTAGTTACTGATAAGTTACTGATTTGAATACGGATTTGTCATATTTTTTTCAATATGATGTTTGCTGCATAAACATCATGACACAGTAGGAGATCAAAATAAGTATCTTTAAAAACAAAGCGATGTGCGTCTATTCTAAGTTTACGCTAAGTTTACAGCGCACATTATTGACTTTCTTGTTCGATAACGTTTTATGAAAGATTGGAAGATAAAGACTTCATTTAATACTTATTTATTCAATACTTATTTATTCAATACTAATAAAACTTACATTATACAACTTTTTCATTTTCTAAGCTCTATCACCAAAGTCCTCGTTCAGCCACCGTATGACATGTTTGTTTTGTAGTTTATTGCATATGTAATTAATTACTGAGTGTTACACATTTGAGCAAACATGGAAATGCCAATATCAGGTAAACAACAACAACAATCGAGTCTATATAGAGACATTTTTCTTAAACATAATTTATCGTCGCTATTGACGATAACTACAATACGGATTAACACATTACGGGTGCAGTAAGTGTTTCGGCTGTTAATACCCTATTAAGTGTATAATATTTGATTTTTTTTATTTCTATGCATCAATAACAAAAAGCTACGATGAACATCGCACTTATTTAACACCCAAAGAAGAAAGATGATAGCTGGGCTATGTTCAATCCACCTCCCTTTTTCATTCGGGTTTGGGAGCGTCCTTGGTTGATTTACGTTGTGGTTTATTCTCTTGGGATCAGTGGCACGTAAATAAGTTCAAACGGTTAATAAACTCTGAATGTCCATGCTGAAGTGGAATACGAAGCAATTTTTTATTATTGTTTTGAACTTATAGCAAACTTTCCACTTTTCAAGTAATTTGATTAGTTGCTATATTTTTCAAACATTACTTTGCATACGAAGGAACAATCGGGTAATATTACAATTATCTATTATATGTTTGGTTATGAATAGATTCGCACCGCCACACTTTAAGGCTTGAACGAGCAAGTCACATTTATTTTATTTTCACCGCGTTCTAATTATAAATAATCAATGTATATTTTACAAAAGAGAAACGCCAGTTTTGTCTCAATGCGAAAAATAATAACCGTAATTAACGAATAACAATTGCAATATGTTCTAAATATCATATTCTTTCAAAATAATGATCAAACCTTGTTCTTATTTAAATTTCGGTCCATGATATATTGTACTAGATTGCAGATAAGGAAAATAGACTTTTCGTCAATCTGTGAACAAGTCCCTTTCAGACTGTTGGAAGAGTTAGGGCCTTCGTGCGTCGCTTGCGGTAAACGAGGTTTTTAATATTGAGAATCCGGCAACAAAATCAGACATATACGTATTACAGTATTACAGCAATAACATGTAAATACTTAATGTTTGAGTTGTTTATCAGCTGCAATCATATTGCGGCGTTACATATGTCGCAAGATGGATGTTATACATATAGCAATTTTAAATAGACCTTCGTAGAAAAAAACACGCTCTGTGCTTTCATTTCACCCATCTCTCTGGGTTTTGATTTTTTTTACTTTGAATTCCTCCTGATAGACGTGTGTGCGTAATGATGAATCGCTAAAATCTTTGGACTTTATTGAGGGCTGTTAACGAGCATCAACTCTGTTCACGTCAACCGTGTGGTTAAAAATGGCATATTTATATAACCCGTGATTCCATTTGTTTTACACACAGTATGTGAATTTGACGCGAACTTATTATAATGTGATATTTGAATCTATGATCAAACATACCTTAAATGATTTAACATATTTAAGTTCGAAAGACAATGACGTCAATGTTGTTTTGGTTTTGCTGATTGCCAAAATCTATCCGACCTTTGGGCATACACGTGTCATTAAAATTGCTTTTGCTCATTAGCACACAATTGAGTTATTGTATTGCTTATTTTACACACTTAACATTTTATAATAACGTATGTTTAGGTTATTGCACATCGTTAGACTCATTCTCGCAAAGAAGGGTGTCAACTCCTACAAAATTCGGTGTCGGGGATGTGATAATGGTCTTTTCATATTTTGTCGGTTTGTAAATAAACACAAAGTGCATTAAACAATGTATTTCCATTTTATACACATAAATGCTGGTATTTGCATAATATACAACATACAGGGAATGACAATTACTTATTATGTATACATATATTTCTACTGCAAACTTGTGTACGTAAAAATAAAAGATACTACATAATTATGTATGTATGAAATTGGTTTGGCAAGAAAAAATGAGCCCCCTTCCGACCATTTTAAGCCTGGCCCTGCTATTCCAAAATTATTCTCTGTTTAAAGAAAACTTAACTACTGGCTTCCATTTCCGGAGGAGAAGGACGTGATTTGTTTTTGTCAGTGAACTTTGTGGATTTTACCGTGTTCTACTGTGATTAAGATCTGAAAAGTGTGTGAAAAGTTGATGAAAGTATATGTGACTCTGGGAGAATTATTGGCTGGATATTACTGGACACAAAAGTAAGCGATAGTATGCGTTTTTAGTTTTTTCCTGTGTCTCCTGCTGTTTTGAATTGATAATTATTTTAAATAACGTACACATGGTGATATACATGTGGGTTACGATAGAGTGCTATTCCACATTGCCCAAGGCTATAACGGGTTAATGATAACAATATCCGTGATCGAGGATCATGGATAGTAGCGCATACATCGAGTACGAACCGTTGTCGCTCCAGGTCAACACGGAGGTGAAAGTTCCCATTACTGCTTCTAGTGACGTCATCTTACTAATGCAGTGAATGAAAATAACGATAATATCTCAACGTTACTGCAGGCAAGTGGGACAAATAATGAGGCTGATACCGACCTAGGATTTGTTTCACAGAATATAACAGACTTGTTGACCTGTACAGATGCATGCTTGCATTGCCGGTTGATATGATGGACATTATATGGACATGATTAGACGCAATACACATGCAGAATTTGAAGTTGATAATTACCGGTACCACATATGGCGAGCTGATAGAAACCAACACAGAGGAGGTACAGCCGCATATATTAGGTCTGACATTGCATGTGACGGAAAGAATAATCTAGAATTCAATAACATAGAATCTATTTCTATAGAGGTTACACTTGATAAAATCAAATGGATAGTTCTTGTCTGCTACAAACCACCAGTATTAGACAATGAAACATTTCAAAAAGATTGTACTTTGATCCTGGATAAATGCATAAAAAATATGACCATTTGTTACTGATCGGAGATTTAAATTATGATGTTATTAAAAAATAGTAAAAATCAACCATTACTTGATATAGTGTATTTAGCCTAGAAAATGTCATTACAGATCATACTTGTTTTACTAAAATGCAGACCTAAGTCTGGTAGATGTTATCCTAACAAGTAAACCAGAACTTTGAGTGAAAACTTGTAACTTTAATTGTGGTTTAAGTGATGTTCATAACCTGACTGGTGTGAGCTAAAACATAGCATACCCGCTAAAAGGCAAGAATATCGAAATTACAGAAGTTTAAAAAAATTGATATCTTTTCATTTCAAACTGAGTTAGAAACACAATTTTCATTTGTTGACTATAACGAACCAGATGTAAAAACTGTATAATACTTTTGAGGAATACTTTTTAAATGAAGCTGATAAGGATGCATCAGTTAAAATGAAAAAAGTCCAAAAGAAAGAACCAGTGCCATACATAATATAAACAATTAAAAAGTGCAATATATAAAAAAGAATGCTTCATATTAAATATTAAAATAACAAGAACACACACACAATACTTGGAAAATTACAGGCAACGAAAAAATCTTGTAACAAAAATACGACGTAAATCTTTAAAAAACTACTTCATTGAAAGGTGTACAGGGGGCTGCAAATCTCGGATTTCTGGAAAACTGTCAAACCCTTCAAAAACAAAGGCAGGCAGTAATATAAATAAAGACACTATTCTATACGAAAATGAAGGGCTCAGTTACAAACCAAAAACAAGTCGGGAGAAATTGTCAATCACTTTTTTGTAAACCGTGGCACAAAACATAGGAAATGAATCCTAACAGCTAATGAAATCACCATCGCATCTCTATGATACCCTCAG